>NC_059366.1:39872500-40172500 GCF_019703515.2 Myxocyprinus asiaticus
ATTACTCTGTGAATCTTTACCTCCACACATTTATCTCAATATCTGTTAACTGGGTGTACAAGAGAATTTTTTTTTTTAAACATATGCTGTGCATGTTTGTTTGATGTTATCTCCATGCAACATTGCCCTCTTTTTAAGTTATTAACATAAGGAGTACTTGACATTCTGAAAGACAACATCATTTTAGTTCTAATAGATCCCACCTGTTTCTCATGAATATTCATTCCAAATTTTTATTAGGAAATAATGACTTTTTAAATACAGCTGGTGAATCTAAACACCTGACTTCATCTGTTTTGCAGAAAGGTGACAGGAAGCATTTGTAGGGTCAATTTAGTTAGAAGTCTTTTAGAAGTTATTTTTATGATCCAATCTTGATGTTAAACAAGGCAACCTGGTTTTATATAATCATGTTACCATAGGCTGGCCTACATTTAAAAAAATAAAATAAAAAATTAAAAAAAGATTTTTACATGGCTAATTTTTTTTTTTCTAACACAAATCAAAACTTAAACGTTAGATTACCAGTTCAACACTTACTTTTTGTCCTGATGCTCACACAATGTTATCTAAAGACATCAATACACTTTCTATAACACATGACTTGTAAGGTGATACATTTTAACGTTTGCATCACGCAACCAACTACATTTACAAGCTTGTTGTGAACTGATAGAGTGTCCACTTGTGATGCAAATGACCAGGTTACAAGTCCTAAAGAGCACACAAGTCGATACATGCATTGAAAGTGTCATAAAAGCACCACAAAATTATGTGGTTGCTTTAGCCATTTGCGTTATTCATCTCACATTTGCTTTTTATGACACTATCAGTTAGGTTTAGGTTTAAGGTAGGGAGGTAGGTAGGTTTTGTTAATTTAAAACTTGATAGAGCATTAACCTTAAAAACCTCATCTGTTTGGGAGAACATTTAGCTCACTTTTAGCAACACACAGTGTACATTTAACCCCAGAACTGCCGCAATATGTGAAATGAACTACTAGCCTAATTGCACAAATGTCACCACAGTCACCACTCAAATTTTTATGAGATCAGGCTGAAACAGGCAAATAATGAAAATGTTTGTTTCATATTAAGCTGGGATAGAAGTATTATAACATCAGAAAATTTCACACATCAGCTTCAAAAAAAAAATTATAACTAAACGAACTTGTCTTTAACTTTTGTGTAAAAAAATAAAAAATTAATAAAAATTAATAAATAAATAAAATGTAAAAAAACAACAAAAAAAACACCAAATGAGCCAAATTTTTGTCCCCTAATAGTGCATGACATGGCATGACATTGCTGATATAAAATGAATATTGTTAATTTATCAGTCTTGATTTCCCTTTATTTTAAGTCTCTTGTTTAGCTCAATTTTTACCAACATGCCACACAACAAAGCATGAAATATGTTTGCCTTCCATAAAATTCATATTGATTTTTCACCCACTCTGAAAGAATAACCTATAGATTTACACATCTATACTGTCAGAATACAGCCATAATGTATGCTTTGAAGACACATGAAAAATATGTTAGGTTTTATTGTCAATTCAACTTATAGGAAAATATTTTGCCAAAATAAATTAAAATTAAATTGGTCAATAATACATGCCATATAGTCTTGTGGCATGTTTTATCTATTTGAGTCCTGATTAGCTAAATTAAAAGGATTCCCATGAAATTGCACAATTTATTTTGTTGCAATGCAGGACTAAAAATTTTGTGACAAAAAAAGCATAGACTTTTTTTAGCGTAATATGTAAATTTATGACCAGTCATTTTTGAAAGACGTCCCCTACAGGTGATATAGATGGCCGCCCTGGGTTACATCATGCCTGTGCGGACCCCATTACAGAGGGAATATTCTAAAAATTCTGTAAGGTAAAGCCAATACAATGGTTTTTATATTGAAAAACTGAAATGACTTTATTTTGAAATTACTTACACATCGTAGTGCATTTCCGTTTACGTGCATTAATTTCGTACCTTGCCCAGACCTCAATATTTGACATACAAATCATAATAATGTTGACAACCAAAGACAACATATTAAGTATAATTAATATTTTGTTAAATATATATCTGCAGGATGGGCTGTTTCTTGCGCAGCAACGGGCCGGCCCAAATTACCCAGCGGCCCACCAGGAATTCACCCTGTGCTCCCGACGGCCAGTCCGCCTCTGAATACTGAATATTTTACCTAATTTTTACATAATGACGCATCCACGTTGATGTCAGTATAAAATCCAATGCCACTATCATATTGGCTAAAAAAACATTTAATGTTTGATAACTAATAGAACTGAAATGTTTCTGTCCTTATGTTATTACAATATTACATTAGACATCAATAGTAGTTGACCTTTCCCTTAGTTTATAGTTCTGGCATAAAGGAGATATTAAATAAATGACCCACCAATCAATAATAGCCTGCCAAGCAAACACTGACATGCAGCATCTTAATATGTTTTTGTTGTTATTATCCAAATGTGTGTTTTGGTCATATGCTGCATTGAAATTTAAGTTACATTATATTGGCCAAATAAGACTAACAAAGAACAAGTCTTCTGAACTGAACACCCACATGCAAGTTATTGCTCATGCACAGCAGGTCAAATCATTGAGAGACTTTGACTCATCAACTAAGAGCTTTTTTAGTGTGAAACTCGTGCATTGTGTAAACACAGCTTTATTGGTTTTTATTCCATCAGTTTGGCTTCATTACACCCTCCCAGGCAGGCACTCGATACCCTCGTATATGATTAAACCCTCTATCCCAATCAGGAATTTCCTACTGAGAGTAGATTCCATGTCCCACTCGTTCAAAGTGCTCTAACAATCAGAATAATTATGAATACAGCTCTATACACACTGCATGATTCCTGTGTCATTTCGTAAACTAAACAGGCGGATTTTCCATGAAGGCTTAGTGATGGCAAAAACTGATGGTGCTCTCCTCTCTAGACCCCCACTTTCCTGTCTCCCTACACTCTTCTAAAAATAAAGGTTAAAAAGCCCATAAAAAAAGACCTGCTCTTTTCCTGCTATTCTTTTGTGGAAAAACAGGAGATATTTACTCTTATTTATTATGCTCCATTTTATTGATTCTGCCCAGTAATTTAATCAACTTATTTCTCATTTATGTCCTTGAAAACAGCACACCACAAGAGTAGAGGACGTAAGCCATGAGACTCTTACGTTGCATTTGCTCACCTTTATTGATTTATGTTCATTTCTTTTAGTGTTTGTAGAAAACATTCTCCAAAAAATGAAGATTTGCCGTGTAACCTGGGACTTATATACAAGAATATACAATTGTATAGAATATAGTATCTACAAGCCCGAAACACACCAGGGACTCTTATTTTGATTATTTAACTATATTTTAACAACTCAATTTTAACATGTCAAAATAACTCTCTTTTAGTGATATGCTAGCTAGTGACAGGAAATGTTAGCATGCTTAGTGTCATGATCCTGTTCTGTCTGCCCTCCGGTCCCTGTCTGTTTTCTGTGTGTGTGTGTTTGTCATGTATATATGTAATTGGCTTTGTCTGTGTTTCCCTGTCTCTGCCTCCTCGTTACCCTTGTCACTCTCCCTCATTTAGTCTTTATGTTAATTGCCTTCACCTGTTCCTCATGTGTCTTGCCAATATCCACCTTTTTCACAGGCAGCGAAATTATCCATTATGCTTAGCGTGTTCTTCCAATGCGGATACTACAGACTTCCGCTTCACAGCTTATTCCCATTACCAAGAACTGAAATATCACTAACAACAGTCAAAAACGAGTGAACAGTATGTATTTAGTTAACATAAATCCCTTTTTTTTTTTTTACTAAAGTCCGCGTGTGGACTTTCGGTTTTGACGGCAATCCTTGAATAGATAAGTACACAATCACACACATTTACATGGTAAAGCTACTGGGCTCCAGCGCTCTCTGCACGCGATCTGTATGTGTGTGTGTGTGTGAGAGAGAGAGAGAGAGAGAGAGAGAGAGAGAGAGACAGACAGATATATACAGCACGCAGAGAGAGAGAGAATTCATGTATATGATGCGCTAGATTTAATTACGTTTTTTGTTGAGCAGTTCAATATGAAAACAGCCTAATTGCGGACATTTAAGGAATCTAGAAATCCCAACTGATTGCTTTTTAAGGTTTGAAAAAAGATGAAACATCCTTGAAAAGAGGACGTATGGCCATAATAGGTTCCATTTAAAAATCTTCAGATTTGAGGCATGTAACTTTGCATTATTTCTGCATTAACAAGTGCCGCCTTCTCACGCACTCTGCCGAGAACATCTTGGTCTCACCCTCATTCACATACACTCACAATGCGACATGAGATATGAACCTTGTAAAGATGATTAATAAAACAAAGGCTTGGTTTAAATGTTTTTCATCTTTGTTATCTTCCAAAATGACAGACATTATTTGGATTTATCTGTCAATGTTTTAAAAAAAAAAAAAGGCAAATGATGGAGAATTAGTTTAATGCAACCTCTGATTATTACATCTGGTTCAACTCGGAATGTTTCAGCACTTTTGGGGGGCTTATTGTTGTAACATTCATTTTCCAGTAGTTTTTAAGCCACCTGTAGTTGTTATAACACCATATAACAGCGCATAATTATCCAGACCCTTAGCTGCTCGCCATCACCAGTAACGTTAGTCTAGCTGATAACAACAACTAAGCGGAAGTGTGGAGCATCCGAGAGGAAGTCTCACGCCACAATGGCGCCGCCCATGGAGAAGTCAGGAAAAAGGTGGATAGTGTGCCCTCTTACCTCTTGTATTTGTCATATCGTTTTGTAAGTTTAGTTAGTAGTTAGTCTGTTCTTGTTCTGGTCTTGTTCCTGTTCCCGGTTGGTCCAAGTTATTTGCCTTACTCTAGTTTATGTTTAGATTTAGTTTTCTCTCCCCTGTGAGAGTTTTGCGTTACCTGTTCTGTTTTCAGTTGTTTAATAAAATATGTTTAATTTTTTACTCATTCTTGCATCTGGGTCATCATTCCTGACACATTTCGTGACATAACGATCTGACCAACATGGACCCAGCAGGAATGAGTTTCTCTTTTAGTTCACTACTTCCCACACAATGCAGAGCCAAGCAAGCCAGGAAACTCATCCGACTCTGGCAGGGGGACAGGTTAGTAAAGGGGTATGCGTTGGAGTTTTTGGTGCTGTCCTCGGGACTGGGTCCAGGGTTGCTGCAGAGTTTTTTAAATCAAATTTAAGACTTTTTAAGACCTTTTTCAAGACCTGAACAAATAAAATTAATACTGTATCCCCATACCAAAACAAACCCACACAATCTCAAAATAAATCATGCAGACTCTTCACAGACTCTTACTTAAACAGGCAGAGGCACACAATCAACATGGCATTAACACTGCTTATCAGTAAAACAGGGTAGGATATGCAAGTTTAAAATACTCAAGACATGTTTTCCACATATATATCACATTAAAATTGTTTTATGTACCATTATATAAATAGGTACAAATTAGAGGTCGACCGATATTGGATTGTGCTGATTCGATAATGTGTTGAAAGAAAGTCAGTTAATCTGCCAATAGTTATTTTTTTTTTTTTTTTTTTTAGGTAACTGGTAAATGTTCTTAGTTTTTTCTTCCTGTTAGGAAGCCACTTTAACTTTAAAATACACCGGGACTCTTATTTTGAAATGCTTGCACTTCACTGCTTCCAGCTGCTCATTCAAACAAATAAAGGGTTATAAAATGTGCACTCCTTCAATAATATACAACGTATTACAATATAAACACTTAAAATTAAGCATTGTCATATTTCATAAACACTATATCATCAACAGTTGATCTTTAGTGATAGTTTGACATAAATGTCCGATATGGCTTAATGATTGTGAACTGCTCTGCAACAGTTGAAAATGCTCACAAGCCCCCGCGTGCTTGGAGAAAATACAACAGTCACGTTTTCACTTTGAAGGACGCAGCGCATGCATATATTTAATTAAATCATATTCTTTTGAAGTTTGATAATCACATTAGGTCAATTCATGATTCCAGTCTTTCCGCCCCAATTTTAAGAACTCTTTAAATAAAAATTAAGACTTTTATTTTATCATGTAAGATATTTTAGACTTTTTATGACCTTAAATTTAGAAAAACTGAATTTAAGGCATTTTAAGACTTTTTAAGAATTCGCGGGAACCCTATGGGTCACGATCAGGCCAGCCTTACACAATTGTTTAGGGCTTGTCTGAATGAGCCCATCATGTCTTGTGTCCCAGAGACAGGTGAAGGGGGAATTCTTGCCACTGCGATCAAGTTTGCCTTGAAATGGGATGAGTTTATCTCAGCCTGTGACTCGGAGGACTTCATTCCAGCCCGAGGTCACGATACTCCCTCACAGGAAGCAGACGCGGATGACCACCAGGAGGTGGAGGAGGCCACTGCTGACCGCCAGGAGGCAGCGGCCATTCCTACTGCAGTGTTTCCGACTGTCCAGAGGAGAAGAAGAAGGAAGCAGAGTAAGGCGCCCGATCCCCAGTCGCTGCCAGCACTCACGGCCATGGAGGTCATTCCCCAGTCGCTGCCAGCACACCCAACCACGGCTGACGTCGAGTTCCCTGAGGCCATTGACGAGCCTGTCCTGTTCCCTTTGGCCGACGACGAGCTTGTCCAGTTCCCTGAAGTCATTGAGTCTGTCCAGTTCCCTGTGGCTGTCGATGAGCCTGTCCTGTTCCCTGTGGCCATTGACGAGTTCGTCCAGTTTCCTGGGGCTGTTAAAAGCCCGTCCAGTTCCCACGTCCAGTCAGACCCCTGTCCAGAGGTCTCCCACGTCCAGTCAGACCCCAGTCCAGCGGCTGCCCACGTCCAGTCAGACCCTTGTCCAGCGGCTGCCCACGTCCGGTCTGACCCCTGTCCAGCGGCCACCCACATCTGGTCTGACCCCTGTCCAGCAGCCGCCCACGTCCGGTCTGACCCCTGTCCAGCAGCAGCCCACATCCAGTCAGACCCCTATCCAGTGGCCGCCCATGTCCAGTCAGACCCCTGTCCAGTGGCCGTCCACAACCAGTCAGACCCCTGTCCAGTGGCCACCCACTTCCAGTCTCAACCCTGTCCTGTGGCCACCCACGTCCAGTCAGACCCCTGTCCAGCGGCCACCCACATTCCATCTGACCCTATCCAACATCTAGCGGCCTCCACGGACCTCACTTTCTGCCCATTGGCTGCCACGGACCTCACCTTCTGCCCAGCGGCCACATACGTCCAGTCTGTCCAGCTGCCAAAACCAGTCTATCCAGTTCCCAGCGGCCGCTAACATCCAGTTGGACACTGTTCAGGACTCAGCGGCTGCCTATGATGACCCCATCTGCTCAGCAACTGCCTCTAACTCACCCTCTGCCCAGCGGCCACCACTTACCTGTCTGACCTCTGCCCAGCAGCTGCCACTGATCCCATCTGCCCAGGGGCCGAGGATTATCCTGAGCAGACCCCAGCTGCTCGGATCTTTCCTTGGTCTCTGAGTTCCCCTCTGGCTCTGTCTTGGCCTCCCGGTCCATCCTGGCCTCTGGGTTCTTCTCCGGTTTTGTCCTGGTCCCCTGGTCTGCCCAGCTCTTCTGGTCCACCTACAACCTGGCCCAGACCATCCCCCTGGTCTCCCCCACCCACCCTCCCTGGTCTGTCATCTGTCCCTCAACCTGCCCCATTCCTTTCCCTTGGCCTCCCCCACCTACCCCCTTCTCTATCTGCTTTCTGCCCTCCTGGTCCTTTGCCCACTCCCTGGGCCAACCCTTCAATCCGGTAGGGTGTGGACGCCAAGAGGCGTCCATTGGGGGAGGGGATTTTACATGTTGTAAAATCCTCAACGTATTGGTACTCAACCTAGGCTCAAGCTCTGCTCTTCACCATAAAACCCAAAGTATACTTCGGTCAAATGCGAACGCTGAGTGTCCACGTACAGGACGCGAGGCGCAAATCTCATCATCAGCAGAGTGCGCGAGCACTGAACACGTGCAGCTCGATTTTTCTAACCGTGCGTCTTTGAACGCACAAAATGTGCATGCACCTTGGAATTATTTGCACTAATTAGTGTGTCCACAATGTGGAAACACTCATATTCAAGCTATTGTTGTCACAAATAAGCGCTAGAAGATAATCGCCGCTAAACAACTGGAGACAAAGTTAAAAACAACAAAAGTGGATGTGCATGTCAAGAGAGTGTGTGTGTGAGGAGGTCAGGAGATAACTGCATTTGTATAACGGAAGTCTGAAGGATTATAAAGACATCTTTATGGGTCTAAACTTCTGAAGAGAAAGTCCAGTATCTCATAGCAGTCGTAGTGCGCATGCGCCAGACGCCTGTGTATGCGTGCACAGTCAGATGGAGTATAGCGTCTGAAACCAAAGGTAGCTGTCTTTTGCCTCACTGCCATATCAGTCAATGACTCAACAGACAGCGTTTGCGTACGAAGGTACCTCCAGAAACTGGTTTCGGACAGGCTACTGAGACAGCATAATGTCACAACCTTGCTAGGATCCCAGCAACTGATTAACGCCATCTGGTGTCCACTAAAGGTAACGCGTCTGCTTCATTAATCCAACCCAAGCACAATGGTGTAATAATGTAGAACAAAATCAAGAGAGTTTTGGCGATAACCAAGTGTATATTTAAAAAAACTACAATACTACTTTCTTGCTAGAAATGGAATCAAAAGTTGGAAAAAGTGAATATAAATTTACATTTAAACACAAATTGTCTATCAGTTGCCTCTTTGGCCACCATTTTTTTTCTTCAGCTCAATCGCCATGGATTTGCGCGCATAGGATTGTGGGATTTGATAGGCAACAAAGGATACATCTATGCTGCCTTCGGAAATTGATCAGATGAAGGTTATCTCAGGATTCGGACGTGCCTTGATCCCTGCCTACCTCTGTATACAGCCTCCTGAGGCAGCATTTTCCTGGTTTCCGGACACAGACTTTTGCTGAGTTCGGAATGGCATACTACCACACTACTCATACTATTTCTGCCATAGAAACATATGGCAGAAGTAGTAAGAGTAGCATTGGTAGTATGCCATTCTGAACTCAGCCTTTGACAGGCTCGTGTTCAAATGTACCCAGACACTGCATGTTCACGTCAAAATCGAAGTATACTTTAGACTTAATGGTAACCCACAAAACTACAAAAAAACAGAAATTCCTCTAAATCTCAACATAACAAAACACTAAACACTAACAAGTCTCCCTTTTTATATTCATCTTGCAGAAAGGCACATAAAATACTTAATACACTTAATTTTAAAATTTACACTTCCTGTCAAGTCCCATTTTTTGTATTTCAGGATTGAGTAAAACTGAAGAAAGTGATTTTTTTTTTCTTCGTGTATTCAGATTTAGTTGTAATGGAAATATTGTCTTAATATTGTGGTATTGCAATCAGGTTAACACGTTTACATGACAAATACATGATCAACCAAAATGACCAAATTCAGAATATCTGAATATCCTTGTGCATGTACTCTAAACATGGTTATTTAAAGACCCATGAAATTGCTTGAGAAGTTGGGGTGGGAAGGGCTTAAATTTAGGTCCGTTTTTCTAAACAAATCTATAGTTTTGCTTCAGAAGGCATAGATTAAATCAATTGAGTCCTATGGATTACTTTTATCCTGTCTTTGTGTTCTTTCTGGACACCATTGATTAACATAGTATGAAAAAAAACTCATACATACTTTAAAATATCTTCGTTTTTGTTCAGCAGAAGGAAGAAAGTCGTATGAGTTTTGGATGGCATAAGGGTGAGTAAATGATGAAAGAACTTTTATTTTTAGGTTAACTAATCCTTCAAAAGTGTCATAAAATCCTTGGCTGACTGTATTCATTTCAGCAACTCTCTTACTATTCTGTGTTAAATATGACACCCTGAGGCTGACAATTTTATTGCTTAAGTTTATTGGTTGCAGTAAAAAACAAGTGAAAGCCTCCTGCCCTTGTCATCTTAAGCAGAGGGTCCTTCCTGTTGTCTGTGTAAATGTCTGTGTAACTTTCTGTCTCAATATTTTCAGTATGACACTTGCCACTTATGAAATGTGACCGTTTCATTACCTGACACTCAAACAACCAGCTTATCTGAGTCAGAGGACCCACAAACACTCCTAACCAGATATAAAGCTGAAGTATGTAACTTTTTCTATGTTAAAATACTTTCTCCTATTCTAGCTTAATAAGCAGAGACCACTAAAAATAATCCATTTGTTGGTTAATTTTGTCAAAAACTGTAAACACTGTGTCTCTGTGGCTATATAAAAATTGCCCTGATTGTTTTGAGCGACCTGTCTGTACCGATAAAATAATATTAACTCAACCAATGGCGAGAGTAGGGGGTGGGACTATCTGTTTGTTTTAAACAGCAGATGGGGGGCATATTCGTAGAGCTACTCAAAAATGTCTATTTATGCATTTTTGCTCATTGGCGATAGAGGCACAGAAATTACACACTTCAGCTGGTAAACATGTGCATGGTAATGAAGTTGTAAACCTGGATATAACTTAACACAGATAAGGTTAGTAAGTGATTTTATCACACAAATCATGTTAACACGCATATTGTTTATGACTTGTGGCTATACTTTTGAAACAAGGAGTATTTTAACATTTACTGATTGACCACATTCACTTCCATTGTAAGTGCCTCACTGTAACCTCGAATTTAGCTTTTTTTAAAGTCCCAACTTTATGCCACAAATGCCGTCGATTCAGCTTAACTACTGAACCCGGAAATTGTATTTTAAAAAATCCTTTAGGCTACAAATTGTACTGATGCTGGTTTCTCACTATAGAAAAAGCACAAAACATGTTTATATATATATATATATATATATATATATATATATATATATATATATATATAGATAGATAGATAGATAGATAGATATATTTAAAAATATTTCTTTATTGCAATCAAACAAAGCTAAGATTCTAAGACAAATTGCATTTCCACTTTAATTCCATCAGGACGTAGGACATGGCTCATAAAATCAGGACATTTAGTCACCCTATCATCAATATTGCTGTATATATGACATCAGTGACATCCAAGTCATTGATTTTTGGTAACACAAACCCTTCCTTTCACGCATATAAAAATGGCTGATAATCTTCATCATATTCTGAATGGTTGTCATGAGCGTTACAGTGGGTGAGATGAGCTGAATGTGTTGAATGTCACTGACTGCACTTCTGAAGGTCTCATAAGTCTTAATGCTTACTGTATAACACACAGATCATCTGTCATTTCAAAACAATACGTCATTAACATGAACTACACGCACACTCCCAGTAAAACGTTTGGACACACCAACTCATTCCTTATTATTACCATTTTCCACATTTTGAAATTAAAGTTTTTAAAATGATAAATAACACAAATGGAAATATAGAACTTTACAGAACTGACTATTTCAAAAAAAATCAAAACTATCTCATATTTTAGCTTCTTCAATGTAGCCACTTTTTGCCTACATTTAAGCTCTGCACACTCATAAAATGTACAGGATTTGTTCAAGAATAGCTGCAGGAAAATTCAGTCTCTTTTTCTCTCTTTTCATTCACCACTAAAGATTAATATTTCAGCAGATGATGCCAAACAGGTCCAGTAAAAAAGCCACATCTCTAACCCTGTCACTGAAATCTTCTGAAGAGGAAATGTTTTTTTTTCTGTACTTCCTGTGGATATAGGATGAGAGATCTCAGAACCTCTCACATGTGTTAAATCCTACAGGCCTAATTCTGCATGACAGATCAGCTCATCAGTAACTGCAGGTCCTGCTCGCTCACTCTCTCCCCTCTCTATCACCCGTTTCACATACTCATTCCAATCCATCTCCCATTTAACATGCCCTGCGTGTACTGCAATCTTCCTGCAAATGTCAATTAAAAGATAAATAGATTTAATCTCCTCTCTCATACTCCTGTAGTCATGTAGAATGAATTTGACCTTTCCATCCTATCAATACTGATACAGTTTGATATATGTTTTGTTTGTTTTGCAGGGATATTTAACTGTGTGTTGCTTCAGGTTGTTGTTTTAGAATTTCACGTACAATAAAACAACAAATTAGAGGTAGACCGATATATATAGGTTATATGCCGATTAATCAGTTGTTGATAGTTGCTTTTTGGAACTATCGGTTATCAGCAAAAACCTATGCCGATAGTTGCTTTTTAATAATTTTGTTTACCACCTGTTTCTCTGTGGCTGGTACTGGGTCAACAGTTAGTGTAGCTTGGTTCTACAGTATTGCAGCAGCTTCTAGAAGTGAAATAAAACAATTCCTGACATCTCATGAAGATTTGCTGTAACTAAATCTTTCATCATTGACAATATTCATCCATATTTTTGTTCCCAGTTTAATGCATTTTTTATTTTTTTATTTTTTTATTTATGCAACTGTATGGAAATGTGTTCCGTCAGCACATATATAGTATCTCCAACTGCATATCTTGTAAATAATATTAAACTTCATCTGGTGAAATATGTATATACTAAACCCTTCATTTAGTGAATATAAAGGCTGTAGAAAGCTTAATTTGATTAATACTTAATATAGAGCACTGTAATGGGGACAAGTCACTGTCATTTCAAAATAAATGTCCCTGGTGTGTTTCGGTCATGTTTATTGTTAAGTCCCGCGTTATGCACCAAATATGAATATTTCTTTTATTTATTATTTATTTATTTATTGGTTATTATTGGGATTTTGCTTGTAGAATAAACTACATCTGGGATTTTATTAATTTTGGAATCTTGTAGGCTCTGTGTCTGTGCCCATCACAGAAGGGGAAGAATAATAATTGTTTTTTTTAACATTATATAAATCGACTTCAAAAACTATCACCCGATTAATCAGTTATCAGCCTTTCCCGCCACTTTAGTTATCGCACCAGTAAAATCCACAATCCTAAAATTCGATCGTCACAAAATTAAAACTCGTCAAGCACCAAATGAGAATAAAATTGGCTTTGTTGAGTAAAAATGCTGTTAACTTTTTTAGGAGCTTTAATATAATACATGGATTAAATAGAACTGTAATAATGACAGTCTGGCCTTCGCTGTAAGTGGTGTATGCGAGTCAAATCAAAGACAATAACTGTTTACTAAAGAAACAACTGTTGCGACGCACAAAACTTTACTTTAAATGTTATCATTAAACTTTTATGAATAATTTTGTGCATATGGGTTGGCTGGCATGTCTGTTGTGGGCAGGATTTTGTAGAGTTTACATCTGAATAATTTAATTTTCAAAGGGTTAAAAAATAAGTAACAATTATGAAAAATACAGTTTCATGACTGATAATTCTTATATTTACCCATCATTGTCAGGTGTAGCAAAAACTTGTTTTGAACCCATGCTAGTGCACTTAAACTGTGTATAGTTTCAACTGTGGCATAGTTATGAACATGGACATGTGACCTGAATGCAAGAGAAAGAGGGAGACTGAAGAATTCAAAGAGAGAAGCATAGAAATAAAATAAAAAAAATTTCGGAATGACATCATTATTTGATCTTTTTACAAAATATTAATAAAGAAAGCGCAGGACACAACGCCCAGTGTGTAAGTATCTGTGTGTGTGTGTGTGCGTGCGTGTGTGCGTGCGTGTGTGTGTGTGAGGTATTGAGCACTAAGCATGTGTTGCTGCTGCTCTATAATTATGTTGTCATGCTTTTG
This sequence comes from Myxocyprinus asiaticus, assembly GCF_019703515.2. Taxonomy (NCBI): domain Eukaryota; kingdom Metazoa; phylum Chordata; class Actinopteri; order Cypriniformes; family Catostomidae; genus Myxocyprinus; species Myxocyprinus asiaticus. The sequence continues at coordinate 39,886,228 of NC_059366.1, forward strand.
GTCTGTCTACTGATAAGAGCTACTTTACAAACCTGTCACACACAAACACACCCTCACAACTAGAATGATGTCTGGCTCAAGCATAAACAATGCTGCACTGTATGAGCAAATGAACTTTAATATTAACCATCTGTTTCAGTGATCTGAAAACAAACTGAGAAATGGTAGAATATTAGAAGTGTCATTAAAAATATTGATACATCGATTATTGATCAGCACTTTATTTTCTCGATACGTTTATGAGGCATCGATATATTAACATTATTACATGGCTATCTGTAATACTCTATTCTGATTGGTCAATGGCGACATCTAGTGGTCTGATATTTCACAGTAACAACCGCACATCCACACATCAGACCGCTTATCTGGGTATTGCGAGATGTCTTTCCTGCTTCTCGGATCAATTTGCAATCTCTACAAGCAAGTTAATAAAATAATTTAATTATTAATAAAATAATTACTTCAATATAATAATTTCAATGTTTCATGTGCATTTATTTATTTATTTGGCAAGTAGTCTTGTAAAAAGATACACAATGAGCAGTCAGATGTTCATAAATTACAAAATAAACACCAACAGAACTCTGACGCAATGCAGAGGAGGATTTCAGCTGTTTAGAGACGTATTACTTCTCACATAATTACATAATTGTAAAGCAAATCAATATTTTATGTCCATGTATTTATATATTTGGTTAGTAGCTGTGTAATTAGAGCTTTGCGGTTCTGAACCCAAATATACCCTGTCAGGATTTATTTTGCAATAACAACCAGCTGACTGTACATTATCCCTTACTTAGCCAACATTTAAATGAGAAGCCTAATTTGTGTGCTTTCCAATTCACTGTCAGTTGGCCTTTCATTTGATGTAGTCTGGCGTAATATATATATATATATATATATATATATATATATATATATATATATATATATATATATATATATATATATATAATTGTTGAATAACAATGTAAAGCTTTTAAACTACCCAAAAGTAAGCAATCCAATAACAGTCAAATGAGCAAGTGTTGTTTTTTACATATTCTAAAGAAAATGAGTGGTGCTTGTCCATGCAAAATGTGGCGCCATGTTGCTAGGTGGTTGTCATAGTGTTCTGGGTGTTTTTTTACTGGCCCAATACAAAAGAGCCCACTCCTCAGTCTGTATAATATTCTACTCCCTACTGTAGATATATGGCTTGAGTCTCTCCTTCAGTGTAAGTCACTCAGCAAGGCAAAAATCATACGTCTATCACATGGATAAGTAAAACCACACATCTCCTAAACAAGTTACTTATTTTGAGACAATATTCATGTCCATAGCAGAGCAGGACAAGTTAGCCTACATGCCAAAGATTAATAGCCTACTTGGCACTAGGGGTTTGTTCTAATCCCTACCCAAGAATGAGCAATAGTAACACTGACACTAATAACACTTAAAGGAATAGTTCACCCAAAAATAAAAATTATCTTATCATTTACTCACCCTTATGCCATCCCAGATGTATATGACTTTCTTTCTTCTACAGAAAACAAATAAAGATTTTTAGAAGAATATCTCAGCTCTGTAGATCCATACCATGCAAGTGAACGGTGACCAAAATGTTGAAGCTCCAAAAAGCACACAAAGGCAGCATAAAAGTAATCCATATGACTCCAGTAGATTAATCCATGCCATCTGAAAAGATTAGAGGTCGACCGATAGTAGATTTTGCCGATACCGATAACTAAGGTGGTGGAAAAGGCCGATAACTGATTAACTGGCCAAATGTTGTTTTGTTTTTTTAATCGATCAATATAATAATAATAATAATAAATATCTTATTCTTTCCTTACTATGAAGGGCACAGACACTGAGGCTGCAAATGAACAAAATCCCAAAATCAGTTAATTTTGCAACCAAAATCCCCAAAATAACCAGAGAAATTAATATGTGGTGCATAAAGCCATCATGGTTACTTGCGTAACCTCCGTTCCCTGATGGAGGGAACGAGATGTTGTATCAATCTAGTGACACTAGGGGTCACTCTTGGGAGTCCGAGACACCTCTGGTATTTGATAAAAGGCCAATGAAGATTGGCGAGTGGTATTTGCATGCACTCCCCCGAACATATGGGTACAGTACCTCTAGAAGTGATCCAATAGGTTTTGGGTCAGCAGTCTCCTTGGCTATCATGATTTTAAATTCGATTACACTTCCTAGAGCCATCTAGCACTCTGCACATGCGGCAAGTACTAGGAAGTATAATTGAGCTAGAAATCATGATTGTGCTTGGAGACTGTAATGGCAAGATGTACAGTAAAATATAGAGTTATGTTTTGGTCCGTTCTCACCCGAAACCAATTAGATCACTTCAGAAGACTATTAAACCACTGGAGTTGTATGGAATACTTTTATGCTGTCTTCATTTGCTTTTAGGAGTTTCAAAGATTTGGTCACCATTCACTTGAATTGTATGAACCTACAGAGCTGAGATATTCTTCTAAAAATCAGTATTTGTGTTCTGCATAAGAGAGAATGTCATAGATATCTGGGATGGCATGAGGGTGAGTAAATGATGAGAGAATTTTCATTTTTGGGTGAACTATTCCTTTAATATAACCACTGATCTGAAACTGTGCAAAAAGGTTGTTGTTAACAAGTGAATTTCACAAAGACAAAACATTTGTCAGTTGTAACATCATATTTAAGAGTTTATGCACCTGTTCTGATCCCTGTTCTGAAAACACACAAAAAGAGATGCATGCAGTAATTTAATTTCCTTTGCTTCCCTGCCTTTCTTTTGCTTATTCAACTTGGTTTGCCTTATTTCTGTCATCTACAACCTTGACAACATAAATGTTTACATTTTGTAGTTACAGCGCTTGGTTTCAAATGAATGACAACTTTCACCTTTTTTTAAGGGGTCAGAAAAAAACTAATGTTTAACCTTGACAGCAATAGTGTAAACTACTTATAGAGACTAGATACAAACAAATATAGAAATCATGTTGCATTTCTGATGTAATATAGAGTCAATTGGTGAAACTTGTTGAAAAAAATCAAAGACAGCTGGAAACATCAAGGCTGTTCCTGAAGGAAAAAAATAAGCCAGTGAACTTTGTATGTTAAGGTTCAAGAATTTCTTTATGGAAGAAGATAAGGAAACAAAGAGTTACATGAATATTTTTTACTTTGATTGCAACAGCAACGGAATACAGGATTATCAAAGAGACCTAATATGATTCAACCAGAACCTCAGAAGGGCATTCATAAAATTCAAAAGATTCATCTTCTGGAGAAGATAAACAGCAACACAAACTGTCGTCACACTCTGATAAGTGACCTTCTTTAGAATCTTTATCTTTATTTATTTATTGCCACCACACTAACAGACCCAATGGACATTTTTCCATGACTTTAACAATATCCCCATAAAACGGCACCATGAGCTTATTAGTTATTGTATTAAAGTTATTGGAATTAAGATACTAATTAAAGTTATTGTATTGCTTTAGAAGACTTGGAGTATAGAGTACAAGTCATAATGACTGCTTTCATACGTTTTCTTTTTTTCTCACTCCATGGAAAATATTTTTTTCAAATTCTACTTTTGTGTTTCATATTAAAAAATAACAGCACACAGGTTTGGAATGACATAATGGTGAGTAAATAATGATAGAATTTTAATCTTGGGGTGAATTTATTAATGAAGAAGTGTCTCGCTCAAGGGCATGATGGTAATAGCTTATGGTTTTGTAGGGATCAAACCACCAGCCTTTTGATTAGCAGCCCTGAGGCTTAGGCCCTTAACACTACACCACACCGTAAGTGACATACCAAACACTGGCATAACAATACCCTTATGATGGCACACATTTAACCAAGTGAAGCTGCTAAAAAGAAAGCCATCTGCTAATATGATAATATCATTCCAGAAACAGCAAACCAGACATCACCGTGAATGAAAGAATAGCTCATCATGTCCACCAGACAGTTAAGCGGCATTAAGGTGTTCTTTTGACAAGGCTTTTCCACTGGTCTCATTCTCCAAGACACTTTTGGCCAAGGCCATTAAAAGCTTTCCAGACTACAGCACATGCTAATATGAAGTTTAAAGAGTTTTCTTTTCACTTTGGTGATATAGCGAGAGTGCAAGTGTAATGAGTGTAATGAAACAGTGACATAGCCCTGAGTTCTGATAGAAAAATGTGAAATATCCCTCTTCACGAAGACTATGATTTTCTTTTTCCAAGTGTACTTCACAGCAAACAGTATGAAGCCTCTTATATATCCAGGAACTACTAGGAAAGGTTTGTCTGAATCATCTAATAGAAGAAGATTGAACCATTTTGATGGTATACAGCCAGATGTCTTTCCTCTCTATCTATGGAGAATTCTCCCATCTGACAAAAGTAGCTTCAGGGGAATCATACCATACACGCTTAAAAATAAATGCTGCCATCCGAACCTTGGTGCGCACCAAACAAGTGGAACAAGACCGCCTGAATAGTGGGTCTCGGTTTGATATATGAACGCAAAATGGACCAAAGATGTTTAAACAGACCAAAAACAGTAAGTAATTTGCCTAATACTGACCTCAAGCATACCTGGTTCTCATCATAGGAGCTATATTGCCCATTATAGTTCGGTACAGGCGTCGCAACCACCATCAGCCATTCTTGCAGCATATCTTCGTTTGTGTAAGCAACAGAGTAATTCCTGCTGCTGTTTTGTCTCCTTTACACATTTTATTAGCTCTTCGTTTGTTCTCAGCTGGTAAAAATACCACCATATATACATATATAAATCTAACGAGCACATCTCGCCCAGCAGACAGCATTGTTCTGGATGTTCGGCAAGTTCCATCGCAAAATATTCGTCATAAAAACTGTGCAATCAGGTTGAGACTTTTTCCTGATGCCTTTTGTTTTTAATCGTTAGGTTCGGTGTTAAAAATGCCAGTGTGAACGCTAAGTGAACCAGGACTAAATGTATCATTTTCTTTTTTGGTCCGGACCAAGAGGACTAAGAGAACCGAACTACAAGTGTGAACACACCCTTAATCATTGTGAAACTGTGTTTTCTTAATGGCATGAATCACAATGAAGGTTGTGTGTGAAAATCCCAGGAGATCAGCAGTTACAGAAATACTCAAACCAGCCTGACTGGCACCAACAATCATTCAAATGCGATTATCTAATCAGCCAATGATGTGGCAGCAGTGCAGTGCAGAAGCTTCATTTAATGTTCACATCAACCATCAGAATGGGGGAATAAATGTGATCTCAGTGATTTGGACATGATTGTTGGTGCCAGACGGGCTGGTTTGAGTATTTCTCTAACTGCTGATCTCCTGGGATTTTCACTCACAACAGTCTCTAGAATTTACTCCAATTGGTGCCAAAAACAAAAAACATCCAGTGAGTGGCAGGTCTGTGGACGGAAATGCCTTGTTGATGAGAGAGGTCAACAGAGAATGGCCAGACTGGTTCGAACTGACAAAGTCTATGGTAACTCAGATAACTACTCTGTACAATTGTGGTGAGAAGAATAGTATCTCAGAATGCTATTCTGAGATGTGGGTTGGCGCTATTTGGCGCTCTTTTGGCGGCACGAGGGGGACATACACAATATTAGGCTGGTGATTTTAATGTTATGGCTGATCGGTGTGTGTATATATATAATTTAATATATTATACATTTATATAAAAACATTTATAATTTCTTTTCTTTTCAGCAGGAAACCCCTTTTTGGTTCTAACTGGAGGCTTTATCTCTAAGTGTAGACATATTTGTTTACAAACATATTGTGATTTGGAGAACTCTGAACAGAAGGTGAATGGTCAAGAGTGAATGATGGCAGCGCATTACTTCGGTTCTCTGAATAAATGATTTGGGTATGCCTGTTTGAGCACTATCAGATAGAGCTTGTCATTTTAATAAAAAATGAATTCCAGGTTTAATTAATTTCTCTCCTTTCCTCCTGTGCTCCCTCTTGATCCAGCTGTGTGTATTGATTAACTTCCTCACAAATCACAATAATGCTCCCCGTCTGAACAATATCAAACAAACATACAATACAGAAAGAATATGGTAAAGCCATATCCAGCATTTAATAATATGACATATGTATATGTATGCAAATTAAATGGTTTTCTTAAACCCAGCACTGTTCATCTTATTCCAACTCTCAGCCTAGAAGCAACACAGATCCAAGAGCAAAATAATTTAAAGTGCATATCAAAGTAATATTACAACTACATTACATACGCTACTTCACATATCATGGACTGCATTTGTTGAATCTATTACCCAGATCTGATGCCACTGGACTGAGTTTTGTGTTCCCTCCATTTCCAGTCATTCGATCTGTGCTGGCAAACAGGAGCCACAGCGCCACCAAGTGAAGCTATGTGGAACTACACACACTGACAAATAAAGTTGATGGGAACCAATTACACAGTCAGAAAGATAAATATCAAATATGCATGACATGTATGATTTATTCATTCAAAACTGTGAAGAAATGCGTTCCTGTATGCAAATGCCTTCCAAACACTTTAAAATTGGAAGGCCATTAAAAGAGCCCAAGAGCATAAAATGTTTCTCTTTTTCTTTCCCATTTGCTCTCACTCTGTCTTTCTCTTTGAGTTGTTGTGTATTGAATTGCTTTTGCAATGTTACTATAAAATGTTTTGTAGGGATCAAACCACCAGCCTTTTGGTTAGCAGCCCTGAGGCTTAGGCCCTTAACACTACACCACACCGTAAGTGATATACCAAACACTGGCATAACAATACCCTTATGATGGCACACATTTAACCAAGTGAAGCCACTAAAGACAAAGCCAACTGCTAATATGATAATATCATTCCAGAAACAGCAGACCAAACATCACCGTGAATGAAAGAAAAGCTCATCATGTCCACCAGATAGTTAAGCAGCATTAAGGTGTTCTTTTGACAAGGCTTTTCCACTGGTCTCATTCTCCAAGACACTTTTGGCCAAGGCCATTTAAAGCTTTCCAGACTACAGCACGTGCTAATATGAAGTTTAAAGAGTTTTCTTTTCGCTTTGGTGATATTGCGAGAGTGCAACCATGGCTCAATGTAATGAAACAGTGACATAGCCCTGAGTTCTGATAGAGAAAGGTGAAATATCCCTCTTCATGAAGCCTATGATTTTCTTTTTCCAAGTGTACTTCACAGCAAACAGTATGAAGCCTCTTATATATCCAGGAACAACTAAGAAAGGTTTGTCTGAATCATCTAATAGAAGAAGGTTGAACCATTATGATGGTATACAGCCAGATGTCTTTCCTCTCTATCCATGGATAATTCTCCCATCTGACAAAAGTAGCTTCAGGGGAATCATACCATACACCCTTAAAAATAAATTCTGCCATCCGAACCGTGGTGCGCACCAAACAAGCGGACCGAGACCGCCTGAATAGTGGGTCTCGGTCCGCTTCCAAACGAAGTCTGGTGAGGTTCGATTGATTTATGAACACAACATGGACCAAAGATGTTTAAACGGACCAAAACAGTAAGTAATTTGCCTAATACTGACCTCAAGCATACCTGGTTCTCATCATAGGAGCTATATTGCCCATTATAGTTCGGTACAGGCGTTGCAACCGCCGTCAGCCATTCTTGCAGCATATCTTCGTTTGTGTAAGCAACAGAGTAATTCCTGCTGCTGTTTTGTCTCCTTTACTCATTTTATTAGCTCTTCGTTTGTTCTCAGCTGGTAAAAATACCACCATATATACATATATAAATCTAAAGAGCACATTTCACCCAGCAGCCAGCATTGTTTTGGATGTTCGGCAAGTTCCGTCGCAAAATATTCGTCATAAAAACTGTGCAATCAGGTTGAGACTTTTTCCTGATGCCTTTTGTTTTTAATCGTTAGGTTCGGTGTTAAAAATGCCAGTGTGAACGCTAAGTGAACCAGGACTAAATGTATCATTTTCTTTTTTGGTCCGGACCAAGAGGACCAAGAGAACCGAACTACAAGTGTGAATACACCCTTAATCATTGTGAAACTGTGTTTTCTTAATGGCATAAATCACAATGAAGGTTGTGTGTGAAAATCCCAGGAGATCAGCAGTTACAGAAATACTCAAACCAGCCTGTCTGGCACCAACAATCATTCAATTTCGATTATCTAATCAGCCAATGATGTGGCAGCAGTGCAGTGCAGGTGCTTCAGTTAATGTTCACATCAACCATCAGAATGGGGAATAAATGTGATCTCGGTGATTTGGACATGATTGTTGGTGCCAGACGGGCTGGTTTGAGTATTTCTGTAACTGCTGATCTCCTGGGATTTTCACTCACAACAGTCTCTAGAATTTACTCCGAATGGTGCCAAAAACAAAAAACATCCAGTGAGCGTCAGGTCTGTGGACGGAAATGCCTTGTTGATGAGAGAGGTCAACAGAGAATGGCCAGACTGGTTCGAACTGACAAAGTCTATGGTAACTCAGATAACCACTCTGTACAATTGTGGTGAGAAGAATAGTATCTCAGAATGCTATTCTGAGATGTGGGCTGGCACTCTTTGGCGCTCTTTTGGCGGCATGAGGGGGACATACACAATATTAGGCTGGTGATTTTAATGTTATGACTGATCGGTGTGTGTATATATACACTATATTGCCAAAAGTATTCGCTCACCCATCCAAATAATTTAATTCAGGTGTTCCAATCACTTCTGTGGCCACAGGTGTATAAAATGAAGCACCTAGGCATGCAGACTGCTTCTACAAACATTTGTGAAAGAATGGGCCGCTCTCAGGAGCACAGTGAATTCCAGCGTGGTACTGTGATAGGATGCCACCTGTGCAACAAGTCCAGTCGTGAAATTTCCTTGCTACTAAATATTCCACAGTCAACTGTCAGTGGTATTATAACAAAGTGGAAGCGATTGGGAATGACAGCAACTCAGCCACGAAGTGGTAGGCCACGTAAAATGACAGAGCGGGGTCAGCGGATGCTGAGGCACATAGTGCGCAGAGGTCGCCAACTTTCTGCAGAGTCAATCGCTACAGACCTCCAAAGTTCATGTGGCCTTCAGATTAGCTCAAGAACAGTGTGTAGAGAGCTTCATGGAATGGGTTTCCATGGCCGAGCAGCTGCATCCAAGCCATACATCACCAAGTGCAATGCAAAGCGTCGGATGCAGTGGTGTAAAGCACGCCGCCACTGGACTCTAGAGCAGTGGAGACGCGTTCTCTGGAGTGACAAATCACGCTTCTCCATCTGGCAATCTAATGGACGAGTCTGGGTTTGGCGGTTAACAGGAGAACGGTACTTGTCTGACTGCATTGTGACAACTGTGAAGTTTGGTGGAGGAGGGATTATGGTGTGGGGTTGTTTTTCAGGAGCTGGGCTTGGCCCCTTAGTTCCAGTGAAAGGAACTCTGAATGCTTCAGCATACCAAGAGATTTTGGACAATTCCATGCTCCCAACTTTGTGGGAACAGTTTGGGGATGGCCCCTTCCTGTTCCAACATGACTGCACACCAGTGCACAAAGCAAGGTCCATAAAGACATGGATGAGCGAGTTTGGTGTGGAAGAACTTGACTGGCCTGCACAGAGTCCTGACCTCAACCCGATAGAGCACCTTTGGGATAAATTTGAGCGAAGACTGTGAGCCAGGCCTTCTCGTCCAACATCAGTGTCTGACCTCACAAATGCGCTTCTGGAAGAATGGTCAAAAATTCCCATAAACACACTCCTAAACCTTGTGGAAAGCCTTCCCATAATAGTTGAAGCTGTTATAGCTGCAAAGGGTGGGCCGACATCATATTAAACCCTATGGATTAAGAATGGGATGTCACTTAAGTTCATATGCATCTAAAGGCAGGTGAGCGAATACTTTTGGCAATATAGTGTATATATATATATATATATATATATATATATATATATATATATAATTTCATATATTGTACAGTTATATATAAACATATATAATTTCTTTTATTTTCAGCAGGAAACCCCTTTTTGGTTCTAACTGGAGGCTTTATCTCTAAGTATAGACATATTTGTTTACAAACATATTGTGATTTGGAGAACTCTGAACAGAAGGTGAATGGTCAAGAGTGAATGATGGCAGTGCATTGCTTCGGTTCTCTGAATAAATGATTTGGGTATACCTGTTTGAGCACTATCAGATAGAGATTGTCATTTTAATAAAAATTTCTCTCCTTTCCTCCTGTGCTCCCTCTTGATCCAGCTGTGTGTATTGATTAACTTCCTCACAAATCACAATAATGCTCCCCGTCTGAACAATACCAAACAAACATACAATACAGAAAGAATATGGTAAAGCCATATCCAGCATTTAATAATATGACATATGTATATGTATGCAAATTAAATGGTTTTCTTAAACCCAGCACTGTTCATCTTAATCCAACTCTCAGCCTAGAAGCAACACAGATCCAAGAGCAAAATAATTTAAAGCGCATATCAAAGTAATATTACAACTACATTACATACGCTACTTCACATATCATGGACTGCATTTGTTGAATCTATTACCCAAATCTGATGCCATTGGATTGAGTTTTGTGTTCCCCCCATTTCCAGTCATTCGATCTGTGCTGGCAAAAAAGAGCCACAGCGCCACCAAGTGAAGCTATGTGGAACTACACACACTGACAAATAACGTTGATGGGAACTAATTACACAGTCAGAAAGATAAATATAAAATATGTATGATTTATTCATTCAAAACTGTATATATATATATATATATATATATATATATATATATATATATATATATATATATATATATATATATATATATTACTTATATTATATATTATTTATTATATTACTATTACTTCATAATTTTATTAATATTAATTGAAAATATATACAATTTGATTCTGACACAGACATAATTGAATAGTTGGTTCAATTACTAAAGCTTTTAGATTAGTATGCAGTGCAATAAACAAGTGAACAAGTCTATGGGTTTATTCACTCACTAATTATAAGAGCATTTTTGGGGATGTGTTATATATATATATATATATATATATATTCACTGAGAGATATGTTTTATGGAAATAATATACATTTACGAGAAAACAATAAAATCCCACAGCACCCATAAGATGCATTAGGGAGGCCAAAGTGTATAACAGTCCAGGTGGAACTTTAAAATGTGAGAACAATAAAAAGTACAAAAACTCAAATACATTATGGACAAAACCAATTTAAAAGCTATGCATTGGAACCACAAGAGAAAAATCAAGTTTTCCATCAGTAGAATGCATTAAGTATACTTTATGCTGTATAGACATTTTTATTCCATTAGACGTAGACTTTTCTTTTTTTTCTTTTTTTTATCTAAAACACATATTAGCAGAAGTTCTGAGATTTGGGTAATTGTGGGGAGAAGAGGGGTGTCAGATGAAAAGTAGTTTGTTATTAGAAAGATCCAACTTAATTGGATCTTAACAAAGAATCTTCTCAAGAATAAAGCAGCATGAAATCTTTGACATCTGAAACATGTCTGATGTTTCTTTACAAACCTGATCATTTCGATTCTGCATATTCAAAGTCATATGAATCAAATCTTTAATAAAGGAGTAGATGCTGTTATACAAAGCTGAATAAATAATGACTGCCTGTTGCTCGTACTGTTTTATTCAGTGGTACATTAAGAATTCCATCAAAATCTTCTGTTAACATGCTTTTAACATGCATTATTTCAACTATTTCTTTGGAGAAAATTTTTTATATATATTTGACAGCATTGATAAAACTGGTTTAAATGTCCAAACACATTCTCCTGTTTAAATTAAGATATCAGTAAGGTTTGTGTATGTGTGTGAGATGATGTTGCACTGGACTAAGAACAACTGAAAAAAAAAAGTAATTTCTTTAACCCCTTCAGACCCATTTTGCAAAGTGAAAAGGACATTGGAAATTATTATTAAAACTAATCATAAACAGATTTTTTTCCCCATTGATTGTCATACAGCTGCATTTAGAGTAAAAAAAATAAATAAGCATGGCCTTGTTTATGTGTCCCTGGAACATAATTTGGGTCAGAACAGTTTGATGTCTAAAATATGGGATGATTACATATGGGCAGGGCTGATCATATCAGATCAGAGAGAGAGAGAGAGATGTCACTGATCTGAGTCCTTTAGTATCTGTTCTAAGGTTGCGAGAAGATTTCTCAGTCCGTACATGTAGCCCTCATCTGGACTGTCGCTAGGAAATACATGAGCAAAATCGATCATCTTCACCTCCACTGCTTCCTCTTCCTTTCTGATTTCCTCATCTTTCTCCTCTACTCTCCCTCCACACACTCCGTTCATGGTCCTGTCATGCTGGATATTGTGGGGAAGATCACTGCAGAATGGTTGACTGCATGTGCCGCCCACTCGGGTTAAACTGCACTGAACACTCAGAGCCTCATGGGGGAAGTGACCGTTGGACTGCAGAAGTTGTCTTCCTGTCTCAGCTCTCTTGTTCTTCATTCCATTGACTGTGTGAGGAGAGCCTTCATACACCAACAGCAGAGAGCTGGCGTAGAAATGCAGCTGCCTTTGGCTCTCGAACCAGCGGAGAATGCGTTGAATTTTAAAGATACTCTGGGAAATTGCATCCTTCCGCAATACTTGACCATTATGGAAGAATCTAATGAAGCCTGTAGAGAAAATCAAGACAAATTAATTGTTGTTACTACGTGATAAATTGGAACCACTCAATTTTATAAAAGTTATAACAAACAGCTTTTTCTAACCAATGACTTTTCCAGTTAGAAATCAGAGAATGAGTTTACAAAGAGCAATTTTTATCCAACAGTACCTTTTGCCAAATGGATTTCAATTACTTTTATCATAATTTTATGGAGATTGCACTCTTAAAATAGCAATTTTGTAAAAAATACATTCATTCTTCCATGACTTTTTAATAATGTATTGATTTCCAGGATTATTCCAGGCCTAGAAATCACAATTCTAAAAATCGCTGATAGTTCGGTCTAATCTAACAGCGAAACTGAAAACAGTAGTTTGACTTTTCTTTAGCTAAAATTGGTCTGTGCTTATTGAAATGCAAAACACTGCCACAGGGGTGAAATGTCCATGGAGGGGTGCCAAAAGCAAGATCTGAAGTGAGTTGTTTTCAGCTGTACAGGCTGTAATGCAATGAAGAGGAATGCATGTTTTCTAAACTGTATCCCCCAAGCCAAATCCCAAACCTAAATCTAACCATCAGTGCAGTAAAATGTATTGTTAGAGGGAAAAATGCAACCTCCAAATCACGCTCGTCTAATGCGAACATGATTACTTCCTGGTTTCAACGCGGTATCAACCGGGGTCTCCTACTTTGCTGACTTCATCCGGTCCGGTTGCACCACAAGAGAAGATAACACTCTGGAGCCGATGCAAAAATGTCTGACAGGAGATGCCGCTTGTCTGCGAGTCGCCATATTATGGCCAATCATAGGTTACTGAAAGTATCTGAAACAACATGCCAACCTCACGTGTGACCATGTTGGATAGTTCCAGGTTTTCCATTACCATTGGAACCCTAATCTGATGAAATATTTCAGTGCTAAGCATAACTATGACACACAACATGATCTAATGGGACATCAACGTATTGCTTCCAAAAGTTCATTTACCCTGAAATCATCCGAATTACTGAGAAGCACCATCCCCCAACAAATTTTTTTGCATATATTCGAGCTTGAACATGTTTCCTTCTGCTACTGATGGTGCATTGTCCGACCAACCACCGAGCCCCAGGTTCTCGTCCCATGGGAACCAGGAAGTAATTGCATTCACATAAACAATGGTGAGCTTGATTTGGACATAGAATTTTCATTCTAAAATTATGTTTTTACTCCACTGACGGTTAGGATTAGGGTTGGAGTTAGGGAGCAGAGTTAATAAAATATGCATTCCTGTTGACTGTATTACATAATTTACATCTTAAAATACAATGTGCTTTTGGCACCACTCTGTGGACATTTCACCTGGAAACTAGAGCTCACGTGCCCATATGTTCAACAACAATTCCAGCTTCAGCCACAAGGGGGCAGGGATTTTGATTTCAGTAAGCACAGACCATTTCAGCAGCAAAACTTCCACTTACTGTTGCCAAATACAGAGTGATCAGTCTGGAAAACATTATATTCACTATATATATTTCCATATCCTTGTTATGATTGTACTTTCCATGACTTTTCCAGGCCTGAAAATCACAATTTTTAAATTCCACTCCACCCGTCCACAAAAGTCAGTCATGAAAGTGGACCCACACCATTTTTAACAGTGTCCTTTCCAAGACTGCGTCCATAAGACTGATCATGGGTGATGTAACTATCTGAGTTGATCTGGTACACCTGAGATGAGAAGATGAGAGGAACAGAGGAGAGACATCAGCATGAACAAAAACAGAAACCAAGAGACAGAGCTAGTCCCACTGGATAGATTCTTACACTCTTACAGCAGCACTACAAAACAAATGAAAAAAACTGAAATAACACAGAAAGCAGAGCAAGAGAGAGTGAGAGAGAGAGGGTGACAGCAACTGGCAAACATGTCTCAGCCTAGAGACAGAAAATAATTAGATGGGAAGAAACAAGTGTAAGCAGAGAGTAAAAACACAAGATGGTTTACTGAGGGAAACATGAGCTACAAAAACCTAACCTAAAATACAATTCATACGATGCTGAAACATTATCTGTGTCACAAATGACGTACTATACACTATACACTAACACTATGCACTCGGCCATCAATGCATGAATTTTCAAACTGTAGTACTGTCCCAAATAGAACACTAGTATGTTTGTTTTTTAGTACATGGAAGCATTCACCGTTTTGCCTCTGACGGAAGTGACATTTATCTGTTGCCGCTAGCTTTAACACGTTAGCCAAACTCAATCTAAAACTTTTATCTCAAATAATGTACATATTCACACAGCATGAGGTGATGGTAAAACATTCAACTAACATTTGTCAGCTGCTGTCTTCACAGAAGATTGAGCAGGTGCCACATTCATTGTTAATAACTTTTTTATTTTATTTGTATTGCCGCTGAGTGCATGAAGTGTCAAACAATATTTCGACTGCAAAATGCATATCATCTGGGTGCTTGTAGTACTCTTCTTTTTGTTGAGTTTTCAGTGTTAACACACTACTCTCACTATTTACTGTACACTACAAAATGGCATAAAATAGTGCAGAAGTGTGCGATCTGGAACACACCTAATGAACCAATATCATAATTATGTTGGCTTGACAAAGCCAACGTATATACAGTTATTCTACAGACATTTTTTAGGGTTTTTCCAAAAGCCCTAAACCAAGACCAAAATTATCAATTGTAATTCCTCTTATAGAGCTTTCAAGATGCATCCACCAAATTTGGCATACACTTTCATACTGCTTTGACTTAAGATGCTATGACTTTTCTAACTGTTCAGGTTTACACTTTCTCCTTAGCGGGCATCAGAATCAGAGATTCTAAAGCGAGATTTTGGGTTTAATTAGTCTTTCTCGAGTTTGACCTTGTTTACCATTGCACAATTGCAACAAAGTGAGGAAAACTGCTGGGTGGAAAAAACCAAAGCAGAGCAGTGTACCGACCGCTAGTTTCACTACAATCTTATCATCAGATGTCTTATAAAAAATTCCTCAGTGGTAATTAACAGAGTGTGTGGATAAGCTCTGAATATTGATCATGCCTTAACTGGAGGGCAGATGGGAATTTCTTTTTTGCAGCACTGAAACCGAATCTTCAGAAACCTCACTCAGGTGATCTAAAGCTTCATATTGTGTTTATGAACCATCACGTTTCATAATAATGAAATCAGATGCTGAGAAGAGAATGCAGAGTGAAAACAGCAGGGCTATGAATGTGGAATCTGAAAATGTGAAAGAGATGAGATATAAAGAGGATTAGGAAAGTTAATAAATACACTGAGCTGATGAAGACTCAGGCCCAAACACACACACAGACAGATGCAGACATACACAGGCTACGTTTGAATATGTATACTTCCCTGCTATAAAGTATGGAAAAACAGCATGCCAATTTCTCAGCTGCATTCCTATAGAACATCCTTTTTTACCGGCCGAGAAGTGCATTCTTTATCAAATGCAGAACATTCTGACAGCACACGAATGTGGACACAACCACTCACACGCTGTCTTACCCTCATGCCCAGTAACAAGAAGCCGATCTCTTCCATCAGAGGATACTTCTTAATCTGCTGTTCACGCTTCTCTTGTGATGCAAAAGGGTCGTAACTTCTCCTGCCGATCTTTACATCCATGATGCAGGGCTGTAAAAACCTACGTGTCACATCCTCCAGCTTCAGATACAGCTCTGTGAAATATGAGACAGAGAGTAGACACATTTCTGAGACATAAGACATGAAGCCAGAGCTCTGATACACATGAGACACGAGGCAATGGCACGACAGCTCTGAGATAAATAATACACGTAAAGTCTATTATGAACTTGTGTAGTGAGCATATCTTCAGATTCCATGTATTAGAGGCTGTTTTTTGATAATCCTGCATTATTAGTCTATAAAGCACAAAGCAAGTTTTTGAGAACATTATTAAACTTAATCATCATTGTGATGATTGGCTCACAACCTTATTTTAGAATCACATTTAGGGACTGCATCTTTGTAGTTGAGACTGATGTTTCAGAAGACAGGGGACAGTATGCTAAAGGAATAATTTACCCAAAAATGAAAATTCGCTCATCATTTACTCACCCTCATGCCATCCCAGATGTGTCTCACTTACTTTCTTCTGCAGAACACAAACAGAGATTTTTAGAAGAATATCTCAACTCTGTTGGCCCATCCAATTCAAGTGAATGGTGGCCAGAACTTTGAAGCTCCAAAAAGCACAGAAAGGCAGCATAAAATAATACATACGACTCCAGTGTTTAAATCCATATCTTCAGAAGCGATATGATAGGTGTGGGTAAAAAAACAGATCAATATTTAGTCCTTTTTTACTATAAATCCCCACTTTCACTTCAACATTCTTCTTCTTTTGTTTTTGATGCTATGCATTCTTCATGCATATCACCATCTACTGGTTGGGGCTGGTCAAAGGTGGAGATTTATAATAAAAAAAGGACTAAATATTGATCGGTTTCTTACCCACACCTACCATATCGCTTCTGAAGAATTTGTTTTAACTACTGGAGTCGTATGGATTACTTTTATGCTGCCTAATGTGCTTTTTGGAGCTTAAAAATTCTGGACACCATTCACTTGCACTGGATAGATCAACAGAGCTGATATATTTTTCTAAAAATCTTTGTGTTCTGCAGAATAAAGAAAGTCATACACATCTGGGATGGCATGAGGGTGAGTAAATGATGATGGGTTATCTAACCCTTTAACTGATAATCCTCCACAATCAGTATTTCCAACAAGTTCTTTTTCAGTTATTGTGTGTAGTCGCTTGGCAAATACAAGAAGATGCACAGAGACAGAGAACAGTAGTTTAAAGTCCATATACTGATAGTGAACACTCCTTTATTGTGCATACACTATATACAGACTAAATAAACATATCACACTAACCAAGCACATGTACTTTGGACACATGACAACACCCACAATGATGCCAAGAACATGATAACATTGGAAAGGTTTCATGAATTTCTGCTATGTTTAACTCCCAAAGAACATAACACCACTGGAAGACATCCAATAATAAATACCAAACTACTGATCAATTATTCACTAATTAGTAACTGAATTTACCAAACTTAGATAAAATTAACTCGAGATGACCTTCAGGTAAAAGAATTCAAACCTGACTGCTGAAGGAAAAATTTAACATGAATGCTGATTTCATCCAGGATTGACTCAGCAGGTTATTATAGTTTAATGTCAACATAAACTGATGTATGTTCCTGACCTAAATTCACCAAATTCTGAGGAAAACTTTCTCTGATTTAAAAAATTAAACATTTCAAGAAACTTTTCAAACAGTACTACAGTTTGAAAATTCATGCATTGATGGCCGAGTGCATAGTGTTAGTGTATAGTGTATAGTACGTCATTTGTGACACAGATAATGTTTCAAAAATTTTTTGTGTGTGAATATATATATATATATATATATATATATATATATATATATATATATATATATATATATATATATATTTGTTCCGCCCCTTAAATGTTGTTTCTTTTCAGATGAAATCAAGAATCCCTCTTCCGTGTGCTAGATACAAGATGTATCTAGTACACGGTTATTGTTTAAATTACTTTTCTTAAAAATTATAATCAGATTACTTTACTGATTAGTTCTTTGTAAAATTAATTACATTACTTATTACTTTTTAAGTTACTTTCTAAAACATTTTTCAGCTCAACAAATTAAAAATATTGTCTATATTTCCTCCACACGAGCCATATACTCAGCACCACAATTCTTCCTTGCAATGACATGTTAAGGGGCGCACAACCTTAAGCTGCAAACAGACGTGCGTATGAATATAATTCATGTTTTAAATGTATTCTACATAAATAATATTATTTTAGAAATACTGTATGTGTAACGCTAGTAATTTCATTAAATTGACTGAAAGTCAGTATCTGTAATCTGATGATAAGAATTTTAAATGAAATGTGTCACAGTACTTTTTAACTTTTAAAAGGAATTAGATTACAGTAATGTATTACTTTGTAATCAGATTATACCCAGCACTGGTACAACACTATTGGACATTGGGTCAGTGAGTATTGTATTGGACAGTGAGTTTCATCTCACCATGTGGTGACTCCTGTGGTGCCCATGTGCCGTAGGACTTTGGTAGATGTTGTTGCAAGTCCAGTAGCCTCTTATCTGTGCAGTCTTTAGCATATACCTGCAGAAAAAAATGACATGTGCCATGAAGCTTGGATCCAGCTTAGTTCCGGATCACATATATAGTCACCAGAGATTCAAGACTTCTACGTTTCCAGTTCATTCTGACCCCAACTAGCAGCCTATCAAAAACTGCACAAACTCCATTTAAAGCAGTGGATGTTTACTGTGAACTACTACAAAATAAATTCTTAGAAGCAGTGTTGGGGAATAATATTGTTAAAGGAATAGTTCACCCCAAAGTGAAAATTCTCTCATCATTTACTCACCCTCAAGCCATCCCAGATGTGTGACTTTCTTTCTTCTGCACAACAATGATTTTAGAATTTCGCAGCACTGTTGGTCAATTCAATGCAAGTAAATGGTGGCCAGAACTTAGAAGGTCCAAAAAGGACATAAAGGCAGCATAAAAGTAATCAATAAGACTCCAGTGGCTTAATCAATGTCTTCTGAAATGATATGATAGGTAAGGGTGAAAAACAGATCAATATTTCAGTCCTTTTTTACTATAAATCTCCACCTTTGACCAGCCCCAATCAGTAGGTGGCTGAATGTGAAAGTCACTTCCACATCAGAATGTGAAAGTGAGAGTGTTGATTTACAGTAACAAAAAAAAAAAAAAAAAAAAAAAAAAGACTTAAATACTGATCTCTTTCCCACACACACCTATCATATTGCTTCAGAAGACATGGATTAAACCACTGGAGTCGTATGGATTACTTTTATGTTGCCTGTACCTTTATATCCTTTTTGAACCTTCTGAGTTCTGGCCACCATTCACTTGCATTGAATGGACCTTCATTTGTGTTCTGCAGAAGACAGAAAGTCACACATCTGGGATGAAAAATTTAATTTTTGGGTGAACTATCCCTTTAAAAGTAAGTTGCATTATTGCATTACCCCTATAAAAGTAATTTAGCAAAAAGATTATAAGAAAGCATTTGAAATCTCTCATCTGATCATGTGCACATCTGCAACAGGTTGCAACAGTTAGGCTATTTACAGTACCTGCTTGTAGAAAAGCATCTCTCGAGGGCCTCTCGGAGGAGGTTGTAGCTGTTTGAGTATTGTGCCATCAGGATGCTGCAGAACACCTGTGTCAGCAGTGAAGCAAAGACTGAAAGCATTTCTTCATCATGATATTCCACTCATAACTATTTTGTTGAGTGTGACTGCTTTTATGGCAGCAGGAAAACATCTGAAAGACTTTTGAGAAAATAAATCTACAAACTCATAAGTGTCACTTTAAGTGGAATCACATTAGAGGAGCAATACCAAATGTTGATGGTCCCAAAGAACTTTTAATTCAATATTCAAAGGGCTGCCGCACTCTGGGATGGCAGGATGGAGCACTGATTGTATGAAATTTTTGTGCTTTAAAGTGGTCATGCCATATTTTTTATTTTATTTTTTACATGAGGTCTACTTATAGTGTTAATAATGTATTTATTTATTTATGACCATTTTTCATCCTCTCTCTGGCCCTTAGAATTAAATGGGGAAATTTTTTCCTGCTGTGCTTTGAAAACTTCTATGTAAATGTCCTCTTCGCATGTGAAAATTGTCTGAATATTGAATAGTCACTGTTAATGTATAAATGCAGGTTGTGTGTTCAAATATATTCATCTGTCTGACATCAGGAATTTGCAGAAGATCAGAACAAGTCGTCTTTTTTCACTTTGAGTTCTGAAAGTTAAGGTATGTCTTCGTATTACAATGAACTGAAAACCTCGAAAATATGATTCCTTATGATAGGACCCCTTTAAAGTATGTCTAGGCTGATTGGATAATTTATCAATCAGTCTGAGATTCCAACCCAATGACATGTGATAAGATGAGCACTGTCGTGTTTGCAGCTTTTAAGCTGTGCAATCCTGATATCCTCCACTCTGACACTAAGATCATGACTTTGCTGCTTTAACACAAGAAAAAAACAAAGTGCTGACACACAATCTGACAGCACACAGTCCATCAGATAACAGCTCTCTTAGTGCACTCTCATTCATCAGGAAATCCCCATGAAAAAATCACAACTGACACATGACAGTTACTACAGCATAGGAAATGATATCATCTGACTGCTAGGCAGTGTAATTGTTTATTTTCATCAAAGTCATCATGACAATATTCTACTTAAAACAAGAGTGACAACAAATCATGTGACTTTTAATGAAGTACTGATGAATACTTTTAACTCTTGCATGTCTCAATCATCTTTTTACCAGAGAAGCCTATGAGGAAAACCTGTGCAAATTATTCCACATGTGTAAATGTTTTAATTAAATTTATGCAGTATTTCCATTGGGATCATTATTTAGTAACAAGCCCTAAAGGATCCAAATGGGATTTTTGCTTCCACAGGATAAACAGGACTCTAAGGAAATCATAATTAAGAAAAAATAAATAAATAAATAAATAAAAATAAAAAAAACATTGGTAACTGTGGCAGGGAGGAGGGCGGGGCCGGGTCGTGATGCTTGATTAGCCTTATTAGGGGCCGGGTGTGAAGCATCACGACCCGGCCCCGCCCTCCTCCCTGCCACAGTAACGCTTTACAACAAGGTTCTGTTTTGGTTAATGTTAATTTAACACTATACTAATAAAATAAAAAATAAAAATAATGTATATATATATATATATATATATATATATATATATATATATATATATATATATATATATATCTCAAAGGTTGTATTTGTTAACAGTTGTTAATTCACTATTAACTAACAATTAACAATTGTATTTGTATTAACTAACATAAACAAAGATTACTAAACGCTGTAAAAAAAATTATATATATATATCGTTCTTTGTTTGTTCATGATAGCCTAACTAATGCATTAACTAATGCCAACGAATGGAACCTTATTGTAAAGTGTTACAAAAAACGGGGGAAAAAAATGTAATCTTATTTGATCCCATAAGGATACTTATTCCGTATTCAATACTATTTAAGCTCAATCGACAGCATTCGTGGCATAATGTTGATTACCAAAAAACGTATTTCTACTCGTCCCTACAAAAGCCAATATCTGTGTTACAGTGTTACAGTAAGGCAAAACTGAGGTGAACTGGGTCAATCTGTACATATTAAACTACTGACTGTTTCAAAAGTCTAGTCGTAATACGTAAACAACAAGCCTATGGGTGTTAACATTATTTCAGTGTGATAAAATTGCTTACTAATATTTTCTGTGTAAAGTTATCTAATTTTACAACTTCGTTGTAAACAATGTAACAATTGTAACAATGTAACAATGTAACAAAGTTTATGACAATGTAACGTCATAAACCCAAAACGTCCATAAAAACGATGATTTAACATGGTTAAACTTTACAGCTCAAATTATACACAAGTTTTAACAAAAGAATTAATTTAAGTGCTTTTATAAAATGTTAAGCTTCACATTTCTGCCTTTAAACCCTCCAAAAATTGGCCCCATTTACTTCCAATGTAAGCACCTTGCTGAAACATATTTTTGCTTTTTTTATTAAATAAAAGAGCGACAAGTCGAAATGATTATTCTTATCATGCCACAAAATGCTGTCAATAGCTCTTAACTTTGATTGAACCCGGAATATTCCTTTCAGATCCAAATTAATCCAATAGGAATCCTCTATAGATGCTTTTAACTATATTTTTCATCCTTATATAATCCAACCAACACAATAAACCAATAGGCTACTTCTTTCACTTCCAAACAAGATAATACAAGACTTCTAATCTGTCAGGAATTTTCACTGTTTAACTGTATATCTTAAATTTAGATTTGCATTGTTCAATTCATTCTTTAAACCCTAATTCACGTGAATATGGGATTTAAACCGAATTTAAAACATAACATTTTCAGTTTTTATTAAGTTTTTGTTTTGTAAAGCACATTTTAGTAATGTTTCGGGTGTTTTTAAAAGTCTGATATATATTATACGTTTGATTTGTAGTTATCCGAACAAAAAATGATCAGAAACATTTTGATCACATTTTTAAGAACATAGTAAATTAAGATGTCTAAACTGACCAGTGTTATTGATCCCGCATTTATGTCCCGCCACCTGATGAGAGAACGGCACACATCCATCCATCAGCCCGTGCCCTACAGTCCCGTTCCATTTATTCCAATCATATTTTATATTTATTTTATTCCAGTTTTCTAACATTCGAGACGATGAATCCATGAGTTGACCATCCGCAGGCATCAGATTAGATTTTCCAGGCCAAAGTTAATGATTGGCCAGAGGATCTGAAGGCATTTTACAGGAACACACACCTTTTAATGTAAAACTCAAAATATCTCTGCCATCAGATCAGAACTACCAATTGAAGTCTATCGAGACTCATATCGAAACCCCCCGCGTTATCAGGTTCTATTCCGTTGCGCTTCTTCTCATTTTAAACGCAAGCACGAGGGGCGTGACTCTACAAATCTGCCTACACGTTCCGTGATTATAATTCGCGTTTTAGTTTCGCCGCGTCACTCTCTTGCAGTTTAATTACTTTTATTACTCATTAACAGTTCTTAGTACAATTATTTAGTTTTCCCACTAATTTACTATGCGTAACATCTCTGAGTTGAAACTATGCATTTAAGAGCCCGTTCAGACTGAACGCGTTCTTGCGGAAGTCTAGCGGCGCAACGTTAAAGACATCCGTGGAGCGCGTGTTTACATTGAAAAACAAAACAAAAATAACGCGAAACGTCTTCGGTGTGAACGGCCCCTCACTCAACTCCGCAAGCGAATGGTGCTTTGAAAATAATATCCGCTGCTTTCCATTTGTTGAAGTCGTCTATAGTATGTCAAGAATGTCATTTTTATTCCATCGATTCGGACAGTGAAATCGTTAAATATATCCATTTTGTGCGCTATTTTAATAAAAGTTTTAGCACCCTCAGTCACGTCATGTTAAACCGGGTTGTGCCTGTGCGTATCAACATCTCACAAAACTGCGCAGGAGCTCTTCGTCATCTGTTTGACATTGTTTATTTAATATTACACCTGACGTACAGTGTATTTTTCTAAGAGAGAGAGAGAGAGAGAGAGAGAGAGAGAGAGAGAGAGAGAGAGAGAGAGAGAGAGAGAGAGAGAGAGAGAGAGAGAGAGAGAGAGAGAGAGAGAGAGAGAGAGAGAGAGAGAGAGAGAGAATGTTTTATTTTTCGATTTTGCTTCCTGTAAGCTTTTCTGCCCTGCTATAGAAATATATTTCCTCACATCAACAAACATACAGAGCTTTTCCACAAGCATATCTTTCTGAATGACAGAGGGAAACAAATATATTTCATATTAGTGTGAATAAATACATCTCATCTCACAAAATAAATATTCAGTGACTATGGTTCAAAATACAGATTAGAAGAAAACACCACATTTATCTTTAAATACATAATTATTGAGAGAGATAAGGTCACATGTGAATTTTAATAGGCAATACACACAAAGAGCACAGGTTGCCACATGGTTTTCATATGGATTTCACATGTATCTCTTAAAACAAAGAAACTCAGTTCAAACCTCCACTTATGTGTTTCCATTCCTCCAAGGAGTACACGTTTTCTGATACTGTTGCTACAGTGACATATGACCAGTGTTTAAGCAGACATACATCACATCATGGATAAACCAGTACACATCAGTCACCCCATGAAGTCCAAGGAGATGGAGTGAAAAATATATGTATACCTTATCAATCATCCCCAGATCCTTAATTCTAAGGTCAAAATGTATACCAAGTACCAAAACATACTGTTATGCTTCTGGTTTGAGAATAGATCACTTGAACCAGTCAACCGTATGATATAGTATTTGATCACACTCACACACAGAAGGATAACATAATCACACATTTAATATTACCAACCCTGACCAAATATAAAGCAAAGACACAATTATCTCTATCACAGAGTGGATTGTTGTGAGCGGTGGGAATGCTCAGCATATTTCTTAGGCCTCCTTGCGTTTTATGATCAGAGGACCAACGTTGTCTCCAGTTTCCTGATTGTGTTTTGCATGTGCGCCATCACAGTAGGGGAACTGTAAAAAGAAAACACTGTTCACAGTGCCTAATTCTGAATTCTAAAGAATAAAGTGATACTGTCAGAGATACTGTAAAGAGAAAAATGTAATTACAGTGGCCCCTAAAAATAGTTGGACTTTTAAGTCAAGCATAAAAAAACTGCAGTAGGTATGGGTGAAACAGATAAATATTTAAGTCCTTTTTTACTATACATCCCCACTTTCACATTGCTCTTTTTTTGTTTTTGGCAGTTCACGTTCTTTGTGCATATTGCCACCTACTGGGCAAGGAGGAGAACTTATAATAAAAAAGGACTTAAATATTGATCACCCACACCTACTGTATCATATTGCTTCATAGATAGACAGATCAATCTAGACAGAGATATAAATACTGGAGTCTTAAGGATTACATTTATGCTGCCTTTATGTACTTTTTGTTGCTTCAAAATGTTGGCACCCATTCACTTGTATTGTGAGGACCTACAGAGCTGAAATATTCTTCGAAAAAAAAGTTGTGCGTCATCTCAATGATCACTGTAAAAGTGACACATTGCAAGAGTCATTTTTATCAATGGGCCTAATTTGATTTCTAATGACATAATATCTTAGATGTGTTTCTCTCACCTCTTTGGATCTCCAGCATCTACAGTACACAGCTTTATCACCCAGGTCCTCCATGTCAAATGCATGCACCACTTTGGGGTTGTCTTTCTGCAGATCAAGGTTCACCTTTGCCTTCACACATTTGTCTTTGTTGCTAAATGTTTTGTAGATGAGAATTCCCACTGCAGCAGCTCCAATTGACACAGAGACTGCAGTAATGAGCTCAGCTGATGGGGGACAAAACAGATCGTACCAACTAGGGCTGCACCTAACGATTATTTTGATAATCAACTAATCTAACGATTATTCAAGCGATTATTCGACTATTCTGCGATTATTGCAATGCTCTTAACCGACTATTCAGCTTGTGCTCCAACTTAAAAGGTTGCAATAAACATGCTTAACAATACAGAGGACAAACTCATCTTTTAAAAATACCACTAAATGACATTCACTGAATTAAAGGAAAGAAATACTTTAAGTTTAATTCAGTAAAAAATTCACTGCAAAATATCCTATTGTTATCAAGTGTTTTTGTCTTGTTTTCCATTTAAAATGGTCTAAAAATCCATTTACTTGAGAAGCAACACATATGATATTTAGATTTGCTTTAAGAGAATGTATCTTAAATATAAGTGTTTTTAGTATATAAGTGTATTTTTTCACTTTGTTATACTTCTGCAAGTGCAGTAAAGACAAAATATACTTGTATTCAAGATCTATTCTCTAAAAGCAAGTCTAAATATCTTATATGCTGCTTCTCAGGTGAATGCATCTTTTTTTTAAAGGATTTTTATATATTTTAAAATATTTGTATTTTTAATATTATATTCAACACTCTCAGATAACAATTTTTTCTTCTGCAGTATAGCTGCTAAAGTAAATGTGCATTGTTTTAAATTAGATTTAGATATTATTTTTGGAAAACAAGCCAAAACAAAAACAAATCAAAAACGTATTTTGTTGCGGTGTATAATGGGGTGAAGACTCATCTTTTGGTTCACTTCAATCCATCTTTAACTCACAAAAAAACGAACTCTCTCTTATTAATAAAGCTTCGTGTTGCCAATTTTCTTCATGATAAGAAACGCACAGTGACGCATATATTATCATTCAATAAGCCGCGAGCCATCACGTTATAATCTAGCTGCAGCAAATGTTCGCTCTCGAGGGACGAGCATACCCGCGACAGTGTGTGCATCAGCGCCAACCCATTCTGAGATTATATTCTTCTCACCACAATTGTACAGACAACTGTACAGAGCGTTTATCTGAATTACTGTAGACTTTGTCAGTTCGAACCAGTCTGGCCATTCTCTGTTGACCTCTCTCATCAGCAAGGCATTTCCATCCGCAGGACTTCCGCTCACTGGATGTTTTTTGTTTTTGGCACCATTCGGAGTAAATTCTAGAGACTGTTGTGCGTGAAAATCCCAGGAGAGATCAACAGAGAATGGCCAGACTGGTTCAAACTGACAAAGTCTACGGTATCTCAGATAACCACTCTGTACAATTGTGGTGAGAAGAATATCATCTCATAATGCTATTCTTAGATTGGTGCTGTTTTGGCATACGAGGGGGACCTACACAATATTAGGTAGGTGGTTTTAATGTTATGGCTGATCAGTGTGTGTGTGTGTGTGTGTATATATATATATATATGATTAAATAAAATGATCAAAAATATTATTTAAAATTCATACTAAGTTTTATATTTATCATATCAAAAATGTTTACACTGCTAAAAACTTAAATTTTATATTATACATATTAATATATGTAATACAAATATAAATCATATAATTATATAAAATGGTAGATGAATATTTTTACCATTCACAGATTTTCCAATAAAATCACAAATCACAATGCCAAATCGACTGTTTAAACTAATGAAATGTCAAAACCCATTTCAATAATCATACAAGTAACTACATCCATGTTAATTATTGGAACTGTAATAAACTGTATTTAAAATACATTGAAACCAGTTATGAGATATATAACCTATAGTTTATTTGATTCTTTATGCAAAACATTGGACTAAAAGTAAACACATAGCGAAATCCAGAGACTCTCATTTCGATTTAACAACCTGCTAAAATATGTTTGTGACTCACATCTTAAATATTTCTGTTTATTATATTAGTTTCTATTAAAACTCCTGCAGAATTCTGGCCATGAACAGAATTATCAAAACAGCAAATTTACCTCTATGAAAACCCTTCACATTTATGTAACGAATTAGTCTTTAAAAAGCTCTTTACCTTTACTGAAGGAGCTTGACGTGCTCATATTTTATTGTTTTATTTATATTAGCTTATTGTTATTTGCTCATAATTTGGAGACCCACAAGCGTCTTCAAGGCCGAGCGGAGAGTTCAATGCGTTTAACGAAGCGTAATAATTGCGCAGTGAACGTGAACAACGTGGGTTTCTTCACGGAAAATGACTTTTATCTAAACTTTATGGAAGTCCTTGGTTTGTGCACGTGCTTGGTCAGATATCTTCTCTACTTACAATAACCGCGGCGTTTTTACCAAAAGAGAGAGCTGACGTGTTACGACAGAAAGTCACCGTTTGCGAGTACCATACAAATAGATGGGGAGAGCCGTAAACTGACACCTACCTGTCGCAAAGTTGTCTGCGCCTGCTCTTATAAGACATCAGACTCAGAATAAGCTTTTTGCCAAGTATGCTTACACAAACAAGGAATTTGTCTTGGTGACAGAAGCTTCCGGTGCACAAACATACATCTGCAAGACAGAGATAATAAAAAACAAAATAAAAAAGCGAATAGAAAATATAAGTATAAATAGAAATACACAATAAGACACACACACACACATATATATACACACACACACACACATGTATGTACAAATACAAATCTGTTATA
Organism: Myxocyprinus asiaticus; assembly: GCF_019703515.2. Taxonomy (NCBI): domain Eukaryota; kingdom Metazoa; phylum Chordata; class Actinopteri; order Cypriniformes; family Catostomidae; genus Myxocyprinus; species Myxocyprinus asiaticus. The sequence continues at coordinate 39,914,630 of NC_059366.1, forward strand.
TACAGATAGTGCAAGTGAATGCAATAGCAGAAGAGGTAATTAATGCTCAATCAAAGTCAAAGCTTTTTTGTTGTCATTTGTACAGAGTACCAAGTACAATGAAATTCTTGGGGGTTTCTCGCACAACTGAGAAAACATGTATGTGCAAAGAAAGCAAGACAAACAGGGAGTGACAGACAGCAAATTTACATAAGCTTACACAATAAAGCAATGTGCATAGAGAATTTGTAGTGCAAACATGTATAGAGCAGAGCTAGCCAACTCTGCCCCTGGAGAATATGTAGTGTAATATATGTAAAATGAGTATGCATATATGCACTCATATATTAATGTGTAATGTAAATATCTATATATGTATATAAGTGTGCAATAAATAATTGTAAATAGCAGCAGTATGTTGAGGTATGTTGAGGCTGTCTCATCATTGTTTGTGATCAAGCCTACTATGGTGGTGTCATCAGCAAACTTTAAGATTGAATAAGGAATTGGAGCTGTGTCTTGCTACACAGTCATGGGTGAACAGGGTGTACAGTAGTGGGCTCAGCACGCTTCCCTGTGGTGTGCCAGTGTAATCCCCTGCCACACAGGAGAGAAACGATCATAAAAGCACTTGAACTTCAACGTACAGATTTAAACTTAGGCTGCTGCTGTGTGTGGTAATAAAGTAACGGGGAGACAGTAAAGCCTAACTTATTTACAATAAAACCCTACCATCCAACGAGAATGCTTTGTGTCCATGATGTCTGTGTCAGTGTGCGTATCTATTTATTTTTAATTACAAAAGATAGACTACATCAGAATTACAATTGTTGTCTGTTTGTGATTGTGGGAGAAAAGGTTTTCATTTATTCATTGCTTGGCACCTTATTTTAATCTTTGTTTACTGTTATTCTCTCCTATTTTATTATTATCATATTTAATTTTCTTGTCAGTAATTGTTTTGTGAATTAATGCTTTGGTAATATTGCATGTAAACACAATGATGCCAATAATGTACTTTTATCGAAATTGAATTGAACTGTGTGTGTGTGTGTGTGTGTGTGTGGGAGAGAGAGAGAGACTGTTTACACACACACACACACACACAAATAAGCAGCATTGACATATAGCATCATTTATTTTAGTTCAATCAAATAAGACATCTAATAAGATAGGGTCTTATTTGACATTATCATAATGTGTGTAAACAAAAAGCTTGACACTCCATAAATATGTGTTATACAAACCCTAAATATTTATACATATTAATTAATTCAGTGTTGTTAAGTGCTTTTAGCAAAATAACCCTTAACTTTACAGAACAAATATAACTACTGTATTGTAATGTATGCTTCTGTTCATGTGTTGCATTATTGTAACTTTACAATCAATTGTCAATCAAGGCAATCACTGCAAACAACAGTGCTACCAACAAGACTAAATAGGACTCGGACTCTGCACTCAAAAAGGTATATTATACACATTCCATTTTAATATTAAAATGTACATCAACATGAATTCATAATCTTAAAAACATTAATGAACAAAATAAGGTGTATTTAAACATTTAAGTTGCCTACATTACGTTGTCCCTCAAAATGTTTGTTCTCTCAGAGATTATTTAGCAGAGATGGGCCACTTCTATTTAAATGAATGGGAGGAATTGGAACGCTCAACCAAGGAGCTCTGAGCACTCAACAGTCACCGGCTGTACAAAGAATGTACAAAGGATGGACAAAGAAAGTCCCGCCTTACAGACATCGCCTGTCAATCAACTCTAGAATGCGCATTATCTATACAAGCCGGGAAACTTGCGTTCGTGTCGCATTAGTAGACATTAATTTAACTGATGGAGTCGTAGGGATGATGTTAATGCTGACTGTCTGTTCTTTTTGGAGCTTCAAATGTCAGATCACCACCCACTTGCATTTTAAGGACCTACACTGAGCTGATATGTTTTTATATTTTTCTTCAAATGTGTTCTGCTGAAAATAGAAAGTCATACACACCTGGAATATCATGAGGGTGAGTAAATGATGAGAATTTTCATTTTTGGGTGAACTAACCCTTTAAGAAAACCAAAATGGAAAGGCTTGATATGCGAATAAAGCAAAAATTCACTTTTATGCGCTTGGCAGAGATGGCTTTCTAGAGTCCTGCGTGAGTCAAAATAAAGTGATGGGAAAACTTAATGCGCAAAATGATTACGTGATTTTACCATTTGTGCATGTCTTTCCGCTTCTCACAATAAAGCAATTCTTCCAACATATCTGTTTACATTCGAAAGTGTTTAACCCGCAGCTGGATGTTAAAGTGGGTGTACAGAGACTGGTGGTGTAGGGCCATAGCAGCAATTTCAGCCTCCATTATATGAGATATTACATTTTCCTTTGGCATCTCCTGGGAGCATTTAAAAAATGTAGAATTTCCAGGCGCTATATAAATAAAACTAACTTGTGGATTTTGTAGCCACTATAATGTACATACTTCGTTTTCTTTGAATCTGACTATAGTTGAGACTAATCTACTAATTCAAGCTGCAGGCAAATCATTGTCTGAGAGAACCAATTCGCAGTTACAGTTAGTCCAGTTTTAGATTTTAACTTTGTTGGTTTCTGCACATTTTAACTGTTTCTTTACAGGTATCAAGAGAGTTGCGTGGTGGACAACATTAAGGTGTGCAGCAATAACACTGGAACGGCCGCTTCAAACGTGTGTGCATCACAAACCGCGTTCCCAGGAACCCCGCCATTGGCGATAGGTTCGCCAGCCGACACGGTCAGAAGGGATTTCTGAGTCGCCTGTGGCCCGCCGAGACATGCCCTTCACTGAGAGCGGTATGCACCCTGACATCCTGTTCAACCCCCACGGATTCCCCTCTAGAATGACCATCGGAATGCTGATCGAGATCCTGGCTGGCAAATCGGCAGCCCTCCACGGGCTGTGCCATGACGCCACACCCTTCAACTTCTCCGAGGAGAGCTCTGCGTTTGAGTACTTCGGTGAGATGCTGAAAGCCGCGGGGTACAACTACGGTGTCAGCGGCTTGGAGTCGGAAGCGGACATCTTCATCGGGGTGGTTTACTACCAGCGCTTGCGTCATATGGTCTCCGACAAGTTCCAAGTGTAAACTACAGGAGCGAGAGATAAAGTGACCAATCAGCCTTTGGGAGGCAGCAACGTGTAGGGAGGAATCCGGTTTGGAGAGATGGAACGCGACGCTTTGCTGGCTCACGGGACGTCTTTCCTGTTCACGATTAGCTGTTTAACTGCTTGGACAGTTCCGTGGCTCAGGTTTGCATCGACTGTAGCAGCCTGCTCTCTCCGCTTCTCGAAAATCCGCCTCCTGATTGGTCAGCTACACAGCATCGGAAGACTGTCTGCTTGTTCTGCAATGAGTGATTCTATTGAGAATGTCTGTTCCGTATGTGTTCCGATACTTTGTAGCAGAGCTTGCGGCCATGAACATTAAAATAAAATTAGATGTTAAGTAAAATGATTTGACTGTTCAGTTGCTTTGCCTACATGGTAAATTACGTGCCTCAATGTATAATGAGAAGTCTTTCGTTTGTTTTTTCTCTCCAAGTGTTCACATGTCTCACCCTTCCGACATACTATGTCTGGAATCGAGTAATAGTTTTAAACTGTTAAATTTAGCGGATGCATTTATCCAAAATAACTTACAAAACAGTGCAATCTGTGGAAAGTTTTATCAATTGGACTGTTTAAACTTTGTGTCATTCAGCAGGAGAGACAGAGGGCAATTGTAATGCTCTAAATTTCTTCAAACACAAACAAGACGGAGTAATGACACATTCTGTATTTTCAGTAAAGTTCTTTATCTGCCTGAGAAGACTGTACAAGTGCATACATTTGTAAGAAATTGACAACAAAAATTAGAGGTATAAAAGTGATTTTCTGTTTGGATGTCCAGAACTTTTCTTCTGCTGCCTTTTGAATGTACATTTTTATATTCAGTACTATAAAATATTAAAGCAATTATATTATTACTTTGAAGTGTGTTCTTATTTAAAATCTAGTTGTTTTTTTAAGTACCATTCGGACCTTTATGAAACTATTATTGTTAGCACATAAATATACATATTTCTTACACCAAAAGATGGCAGGTAGATTTGTATTGGTCTGTAGAAAAATCTGATCACAACACAAGTTTATGGTAGTGAGAACTTAATAACCATCCAGATTTTGATATAGAAATAAATGAATATTAAACATGTATTATCATGTATCAAATGTATTTAATTCACCATAATATTCACTGGTAAAACAGAATTAAGCAATATGTGAAAATATTATGTAAAGATCTGTGACATTTCACTGTACAATTTCCATAATCATAAAGTGTGAGAAAAAAAACCCCCTGAAAATTCATTCACTTTATAGGTGCACTCAGTAACTTTTTGTTTGTGTCATATTCACAATCAGCCATGAGCAATTTAACCCAAGAGTGAAAGTGTCCATTAACAAGATGTTTACTGAGATTAAGCAGTATTCAGCTGGTCATGCGATTCTAAAATGAGGGCACCCCTGCCCCATGTAAAATAAAACAGCTTTTATAAGGCTACTGATATGACTGAAGTCCTCATCTCATGTGAGTGGTCATGATTTTATACTTATGTTTCAAAATTACAATTAATTTCTTTAGCAGCAAAACATTTTAAATGGGGAAAAAATTACTGAGTGCGCCAATACAACAGTAGTCTTGGGCTTACAGAGTGTGACGAATCAGAAAGGTAATGAGTATAATATTTTCGATGGTAAAACACTTTTTTTTTCTCCTATGCCAGCTTAATATGCAAAAGCAAGCAAGCCATTCAGAGGTTGATTTCCCCAAAAATTGTAAACCAATGGCAGACGAGAGGAGTGTTTGAAATTTTTACAATGTCATTGTTTTTTAAATTAAATTAAATTGCACACATTACTTTGCCTTTAAGTGGAAAAAATTACTTGGCACACCTTTATGTCCTCATAAGCAGATATCAAGTGAGCTGAGCTAGAACATCAGTCAGATGAAGTACACTGGCTAACGTGTAGTCTGGGGTCACAGAGCCTTGTGGGAGAGATTTACCGTCACTGTTGATCCACACTGTTGCCTTCACTCCTGCATTAATGCCCCCTTGGATATCTGTACTGAGAGAATCGCCCACCATGATGCAGTCCTGCGGCTGGATGCCCTGTGACTCAAAACAGTGAGCGAATATGGAGAGCCCCGGTTTTTGCTCAGGGTGATCTCCACCCACCACCACTGCACTAAAGAGACCCTTACATCTCACCGCCTCTATCTTCTCCCACTGGGTCTGAGAATCGCCGTTGGTGAGCAGCAGCAGTTTGTAGTTTTTCTGAAGTTCCTCCAGCAGAGATCGAATGTCAGGAGACAGCGTAAGCGCCTGTAGACGTGTGTTCTTCCAAGTGTAGTAACAGCTGGAGGCCAGGGCTGGATCAGGATCTGTGCCCAGATTCTCATGTAGGGCTTCAGACCAGTGACGGATCCTCACTTCATCGATCGTTCTGCCTTCTGCTGGGTCGAATGTTTCATGGAGAAGCTTTTGTAGGAAAAGCTCACAGATGTTTGTGATGTGGCTTTCCTGCACAGGTGTAGACTTCAGCAGCTCACACACCTAAAGAAAAAAAAAAATAGTAGTATAAAAATCGCAAAAGCTAAAGTCAGAAGTTTACATACACCTTAGCCAAATTCATTTAAACTCAGTTTTTCACAATTCCTGACATTAAAACATAGAAAACATTCCCTGTCTTCGGTCATTTAGGATCACTACTTTAAGAATGTGAAATGTCAGAATAATAGTAAAGAGAATTATTTATTTCAGCTTTTATTTCTTTCATCACATTCCCAGTGGGTCAGAAGATTTCATACACTGATAGTATTTGGTAGTATTGCCTTTATATTGCTTAACTTGGGTCAAATTTTTTGGGTAGCCTTCCACAAGCTTCTCACAATAAGTTGCTGGAATATTTGCCCATTCCTTCTGACAGAACTGGTGTAACTGAGTCAGGTTTGTAGGCCTCTTTGCTTGCACATGCTTTTTCAGTTCTGCCTACAAATTTTCTATCGGATTGAGGTCAGGGCTTTGTGTTGGCCGCTCCATTACCTTGACTTTGTTGTCCTTAAGCCACTTTGCCACAACTTTGGAGGTATGACTGGGGTCACTGTCCACTTGGAAGACCCATTTGTGACCAAGCTTTAACTTCCTGGCTGATGTCTTGATGTTGCTTCAATATATCCACATAATATTCCCTCCTCATGATGCCATCTATTTTGTGAAGTGCAACAGTCCCTCCTGCAGCAAAGCACCCCCACAACATGATGCTGGCACCCCCATGCTTCATAGTTGGGATGGTGTTCTTCAGCTTGCAAGCCTCACCATTTTTCCTCCAAACATAACGATGGTCATTCTGGCTAAACAGTAAAATTTTTGTTTCATCAGACCAGAGGACATTTCTCCAAAAAGTAAGATCTTTGTCCCCATGTGCACTTGCAAACTGTAGTCTGGCTTTTTTTATGGCAGTTTTGGAGCAGCCTTTCAGGTTATGTCGATATAGTACTCGTTTTACTGTGGATATAGATATTTGTCTACCTGTTTCCTGGGATTGATTTGCACTTTTCACACCAAACTACGTTCATCACTAGGAGACATAATGCATCTCCTTCCTGAGCAGTATGATGGCTGCATGGTCTCATGGTGTTTATGCTTAACTACTATTGTTTGTACAGATGAACATAGTACCTTCAGGCATATGGAAATTGCTCCCAAGGATGAACCAGACTTGTGGAGGTCCACAGATGTTTTTTCTGAGGTCTTGGCTGACTTATTTTGATTTTCCCATGATGTCAAGCAAAGAGGCACTGACTTTGAAGGTAGGCCTTAAAATACATCCACAGGTACACCTCCAATTGACTCCAATTAGCCAATTGGCCTATCAGAAGCTAATTGGCTAGTTGCCAAAAGGCTTGACATCATTTTCTGGAATTTTCAAGCTGCTTAAAGGCACAGTTAACTTAGTGTATATAAACTTCTGACCCACTGGAATTGTGATATAGTCAATTAGAAGTGAAACAATCTGACTGTAAACAATTGTTGGAAAAATTACTCGTTTCATGCACAAAGTAGATGTCCTAAATGATTTGTCAAAACTATAGTTTGCTAATATGAAATTTGTGGAGTGGTTAATTAATGAGTTTTAATGACCTAAGTGTGTGTAAACTTCTGACATCAACTGTACATGTCTCATAAGGGTAAGCTCTACTACAAGCTTTTGGAGATCAAAACATAAAAATGGATTTAAAGACAATGAAATGGCTTGATGACCAGTTTTCTTTCCTGTGATTTTCATATTTCCTGTTCAAAACAGTAAGCGAGGCTGGGCGTGAACCATGTTTGCTACTACTGGCACACTTATAATCACTGCTGTAACACCGTTTGCACAATCAAATTAGAGGTCCAAATTATACTATTGCATAATTGCATTTAGGAGGCCTCATAGCTGTTAGATGGACTAAAAGGCAGAAAACTTGCATTTGTATTTTGTTATGGTATTTCAATCAAATCCTCATTCATTAGTATAACCTTGTCCAAGAGACTTCAAGCAATTCCCCTGTTGCATAACCATTTGATGGAAGATGATTATTATGAATCTAGTAGATAGTAAAACCATGCTACTTTGATGGATACTATGGTACTGAATGATTACCATATACATATCCCATGGTATATACATGGTACCCCAAGCTGCTTCAAAGAATACCATGGTACTACACTGGAACAAATAAGAAAAAAAGAAAGAAAAAAAATGATGGTACTTTTTGGCACTTTTTTGTAATTGATATCTCTCCTTGTTTTTTTTTGTTTTTTACTAAGTTTTAAAACCATAATAAAAAATGAAAAAACTTAGAGGAAAAAAGAGAGGGAAGAAAAAGTATCAAAGAATAATAAATGTGAATGTGTTTTATTGTAGTATTACAAAATATTAGGGCTTTTCAGGCATTTTGAAATCGACTCGGATTCCAGGATTTGGAATCGATTCCAAGAGTCAGTTCCAAACTAATTTTTTTTATTTTTCAGAAAAAGGGAGGCAAAGTAAAATCTTATAATAAACAGTGCAATATAAAGCCCATTTCACACTATGTATAATTGATACATTGATATGAAAGGCAAGAGATCATGTCACACCCATGAGCGGAGTCGACTTTCGATTTCCAATGCTTGATCGAATAATCGATTCTTCTTGGAAGTGACTCCCAGCCAAGTAAGCTACAGCAGCGGTACCAAACAGTGATGATATGACAAGGTACTTTGACTTTTTTTATTTTATTTACAGGACAGTTTAAAGTATTTAACAGAATATCGTGTTATTACCATGCAAGGCACAAATCATTAATTTACCTTCTGAATGGCCACTTGTCCTGCGCCGGCAGTATCGATCAGTGTGTTATCCAGATCAAATATTATAGACAAAATCCCTCGATTTTCCATCATATCTCACACACAAGCCTTCTATGACAACAGTTCCGGACACGCGGAACTCCGGCTGCTGACGTCTACCAGGTGGTGTGACGTCACGTGTGCTTTGCATCCTGGGAATTGTAGTTCCCGAGGGAAAACATCTACATGTTGATAAAACGGTATGTTGCGATACTTTTGTGGTAGTGTGGGTTCATGCTTCAGCAGCGCTTATCACACAGCTCTTTTGTTTATAAATATTAAAATTTTTGATCTCTGAGCCTCGTCGAGCTGCTTTTTTAATAAAGTGTTAGCGGAATAATATTTTATGACCATTCTCCTTCTGAATGGCCTCAAGTCCCGCGCCGGTTGTATCAACCAGCGTGTTATCCAGATTAAATATGATCGCAAAAACTCCTCGATTGTCCATCATATTTCACACACGAGCCAATATCTATCAACTGCAGGTGTTATGACGTTAGGTATACTTTGCATACTGGAAACTGTAGTTCCCGTGAAAAATCTACCGGAACAGGATAAAATAACTGTTCTGCACATTAAAAAAATTGTTTTTTGACCTTTAATAGAGGACATCCTGATGATTGTCCATCTAACCTACCATACAGAAGAAACACCATATTTTTTAAGGTTATGGACAAAAACAACGCTCCCCAGCCTTATAAATAACCTAACACTCCTGCATGAAACAGCATTGTTGAAGATTATTATGTGTGATTTTTTCTTTTAAATTGATTTGAATGGCAAAATTGGCAGGATTTGCTGAAGCTGATGTGATTCTGACTATCAGATCAATTTTAGACTTTTTATGGTTCTTTATTTTTCGCCTCTTGCCATGAGCTGCATTCTGCAACAGAAGTTGAAGTATTTTCGTATTAACTTTTGAGATATATTTTTTTCTAGCATTATTAAAATGGCACAAAATATTGTAATCAGGTGGAAAAATTCACAGCAGCTGGATGTAGGTATACGTGCAGCTATGAATTGGGTTACGTGTAAACCTTCACCCTGATGACTGGCTTTCTACAAACATGCTCTTTTTCAGGTTCTTATCAGATTATGAGCTGGTCTTTGAGAAACTCCTGTGTGTGTGTGTGAACTAATGGCTTAGGTTCCATATCAAGGTGTACGTGTGAGATGTGCTGTTTTCATGCAGATAAATCGGCCCTACTTTTTACTATGTGATGAGTTAGTTGTACAATTTATATGAAGACAGGGCATTAGGTGAATAAAAATGGTGAAAAAAGAAATGGGAACTAGTCACATCACCTAATATAGGCCTACTATATATATATATATATATATATATATATATATATATATATATATATATATATACACACACACACACACACACACACTGTACATTCATATAAATGATGACCTAAAATCTTGATGTTAATAAAAAAGAATCATGTAAAATCCCAGAGATTATCTGTCAATATAATCAGTACTTTAGGGCTCTACACTAGAACCCTTATTATCAATAAAATTGATTTCAAAGTTTCAATTTCACAGCAAATCGCTTATTATTACACTTGCCATTCACACAGAGCTGCTTTGCACCAAACTATGATAGGATGCATTTGTCTTGTTGGAAAAATTTCAAATAAATGGTCGGCATGACAGAAATTCTAAGCACGTCTTCATTCCACAAAGAATTCAGAGGATGTCTGTCTGAGTTCCTGTAAATGTATTTCCAAACCATCTAAATTAAATAGTTAACAGCATTCAGAAACTTCAGAGCTTCAGAAGAGATCTCAACAATGTTTCATACTGTGCTCAGATCTGACGAGCTGGAGTGGTAACAAGATACCAAAGACTGAGGATATTTCAGTATGAACTCATCAATATTTTTCCATCAAATTCTTCCAGGACCAAATGATCTGGGCTTATGTTATTCACATTTATTTTTTAAGTGTGACAAAGCAACCTCTTAATAACATTTTATTCATTCATTTTCCTCTGGAAACGTGCAAATGCATTTTTTAAAAAAAAGCATTTTCATTTAAGCCCATGAAACAAATGTGTGTTATTCAGGAATTAATTGACATCTGTCTGGATGAATTTACTTACAGTTATTTTTATCAAGCAACTGAGAAGCACTTGCAATTGTGACCACATGAGGGCCTCCAGCCATTACTAGATGACAATCTTAACCCTAGCTCAGCACAGCACAGCACAGCAAAAAAAAATAAAAAATAAAATAGGGGTAAGGGGCCCTGACTGACAGCAAAATGATCAAGGGGCACTCCGCTTCCCGGACTGACAGCAAAATGATCAACGTTGACCCCCCGAAAAACATACAAGTGACCCACCAAAGATCACATCCTAGAACCAGCCCTGCTGTAAGCTCCATTTAACAAACTGTATGAGAATTCTGCAGATTTTCCGAAAATCAGCAAATAACGCAGATACTGCATGATGTTTCACATCTGGGTTGCAAAATGTTAATTTGAAGCCCTTTAAGTCCATATTGTCCACACTAACCAGTGTTGTCCTAACCAGTGACATCGCAAGAGGTAGAGGCTTGGGGGATTAAGCCCCTGATCTATTCTGTCAAGCTCCTGATTTTAGGTACCCCCTACGAACACCCAGGGAAGTTAGATATGTTCATGTTTTATATTAGTTTTGTTAATTGTACATCTTCACATTATTATAAATTCAAAGCCATGTAATGTTCAGGAAGAGTAGTAGGTTGTGGCCAAGCACAGTGCATTTACCAGCATTCTCAGATAAAACTCACCTCATATGACCTCACTGTGATCAGAATTTCACAGTATCTTCCCTCTTCGCAGTATCAACACACACACGCATGCACACACACACACACACCTTTAAGGCTCTTCACTCCCTCTGATGAACACTTAATGTTTTCACATTCAGTTTTTGTGGTTTGATCTTAGTAAAAATTGCATGCTTAGTCTTTCTTCATGGATGGATGGATGATTTGCTTGGAAAAAAATACTAATGGTCATACTTTGAAAGCAACATCAGTGCTCAGTTCTGAAGTTATAAACAGTTGTTGTTGTTTTTTCCTCATGTAATCATACAAAAATCCTCTAGGAATGTGCAAGTATTCTGGGACTCTTTTGGGTGCTAAATCAAAACACCTGTCTGTGTTATGAAAAAGAAAACATACATGCAAATCTTTTATCTGTTTATCACTTATGTGCAACATTGCATGAATGGAGGAAGACATTGCAAGCAGTTAGCGTATCCAGAGGACGTGTCATGTATTGTTTCTTCAAGCATTAAAATGACACTTCTCACTTGCTCTCAAGTATCTCTCATTATGTAACCTTGCGTGCACTTACACCTGGTCAGGCGCCAAATGTTGACACGCAAAAATGTGTCACTGCATTCTGCTCTCATTCTATGCACGATCAGAAATTGGAGCATTTCTCACGCATGTGGATTCTGCTCATAGCACGGATACCAGTCTCTGTTTAAACAATTCCTGTTCATGTAACATCCCATAGAGAACATGTTCTGTAAATAGTGGTTTCAGGGAGTGGAAGTGTGAGAGAGTTGGAGAGTCTGATGATGGCTACCAAAACAAACATAACAGAAATTATTGCTACCACAGACTGAGCTGTGCACGCTCAAATCTCGACTCTCTAACCAAGACTTGATAGACTTGTGATGCACGCACATGTTCATTTAACACAGAACATTGTTTTTTTTTTACACCACCAGCATTAGCCCTCTAATTGTACATAATTATAATATTAACTAGTATAATACTAATAATATACTACAACCCCAATTCCAAAAAAGTTGGGACAGTATGAAAAATGCTAATAAAAACAAAAAGGAGTGATTTGTAAATTATATTCACCCTTTGCTATATTGAAAGCACTGCAAATACACATAATATGATGGTATTTTTTTTTTTTTTTTTTTTAAATGTACAGTAATTTAAAATCAGATGATTGCAACACTCTCCAAAAAAAGTTGAGACGGGCAATTTAAGACTAATAACAATTTGACAAGTTTAAATAACAAGGTGATGTGAAACAGGCGAGGAAATTGTGTCATAGTACTGTATACTATATAAGGAGCCACCAAAAACAGCCTAGTCCTTCAACAGCAAGGATCGTTCAAGACTTGTCAATTTGCCGACAGATGCTTCAGCAAATAATCCAGCACTTTGAGAACAATGTTCTCCAAAGACAAATTGGAAGGATTTTGGGCATTTCACCCTCTACAGTGCACAATATAGTTAAAAGATACAATGAATCTGGTCAAATCTCAGTGCGTAAAGAGCAAGACGAAAACCACTTCTGAATGCGCGTGATTTCCGATCCCTTAGACGTCACTCTCTTAAAAATCATCATTCATCTGTAATGGATATCATGAGCATGGGCTTGGGATAACTTTAGTAAACCTTTGTTAGTCAACACCACTCGCTGCTGCATCCACAGATGCAAGTTAAGACTTTACTATTCAAAGCAGAAGCCATACATCAACACTGTCCAGAAGCGCTGCCGACTTCTCTGGGCTCGGTCTCATCTTAGATGGAAAGTAGAACAGTGGAACTGTGTTTTTTGGTCCGAAGAGTCCACATTTCAAAATGTTTTTGAAAAACTCAGCCATCATGTTATTCAAGCCAAAGAGGAAAAGGACCATCCAAGCTGTTATTAGTGTCAGGTCCAAAAGCCAATGTCTGTATGGGCCAGGGGTGTGTCAGTGCTCATGGCATGGGTAACTCGCACATCTGTGAGAACACCATGAATGCAGACAGATATGTACAAATTTTGGAGCAACATATACTGCCATCCAGCACCGTCATTTCCAGGGACGTCTCTGCATTTTCCAGCAGGATACCTTCAAACCACATACTGCCCGGATTACAAGTGCATGGTTGTGTCAACAGAGATTGTGGGTGCTAGTCTGGCCTGCAGTCCTGACCTGTCTCCAGTTGAGAATGTGTGGTGCATTATGAAGCACACCATCCGGCAATGAAGACGCCGTACAATTGTGCAGCTAAAGACCTACATAATGGATGAATGGGGAAAAATTCCACTTTCTAAATTTAACAAACTTGTATGCTTAAATGCTTAATAAGTGTTATTAGAAGAAATGTGATGTTTCACAGTGGAAAACACGCGACTGTCCCAACTTTTTTGGAGCATGTTGCAATCATCTGATTTGAAATTACTGTACATTTAAAAAACAAACAATTAAATTCACAAGGTAAAACATCATATAATGTGTAGTTGTAGAGCTTTCAATATAGCAAAGGGTGATTTTTGTTTTTATTAGCATTGTTCATACTGTCCCAACTTTTTCAGAATTGGGGTTGTAGTTATTGTAATAACATTTTTACCATAAAATTACAGTTTATACCATTTATCATTAAACTTCCACAAATTTTAAATTTGAATAGTAAAATAAAATAAAATCTATGCAATAGCTATACAGTATACAGTTTAATTTGAACTGTGGTCATAGATTCATTTGTGTAAGAAAGTCATTTTTACTCGTCAAAACTGAGTTGCAGATATCTTGAATTGAATTGCAGATGGCAACATAAACATGTAACAATAAATAAAAATAAATACAAAACTTTAACTTGTAAACCAGTAAGAATACCAAATAAATATATCTGCAATTTTAATTTTAAATGGTCATTATTACATTTTACTTGTAAGAAATGCATGTTTTTGTAGTAAATAAAAAAAAAAAAAAAAAAGAATGAAAGAAAAAAAAAAGATTCATGCTTATGTTGGCCTGGAGTTAAAAAAAAAAAAAAAAAATACTCAAAATTGCATTGTAGATACTGTATCTTTAATGTAAAGTATTACTAGTCAAAATTACATTACAACCAGAAACACCAGGGGCAATAAAACTGCTTGCCATAGTTGCATGCTGTACTGTACATTTTTGGCATATCAATTGCATGAGAAAAGACACAGGAAATAGTTTTGCTTGTCTTCTCCAGCTGACACACAGAGCTCTGCTTTGATCTCAGTGGGTGGTCATGACTCCAGTCACACGCGATCTCTGTGTTCAGCACAAGCCTCCCCCATAGACTACACTGCGTTTGGGTCACCTTATGTTTAAATATCTCAGATAACACCTGTGCAATAAGAGATCGAACAGTTGCATGGGGGCATAGATCTTGTTTCTTGAAGTCTGATTTGATATTCCCTGTTCTTCTCTCTTTTGGATCAGAACAATGCAGGTGATCGGACAGAGCCAATAATCAGATTAATCAGTCCAGCTGATATATCAGCTTGACATCAATCTAAAGATTTTTTTTTTTTTTAATACTAATGATTTCATTATTCATTAGTAGGAAAATTAATGAGCATCAGAAGCTGTAAAGTAAAAAAAGAAAAAAAAAAACGTTTGTTTACTAATAGTTGTGTAGGATTGGAGATATCCTCCTTCAGAAATGCTAAAAATCACAAAAAGTCTAAATCCATGTGTGGTCACAACTCTTTATAGGTTAAAAAGTTTTTGTGGTATTTGATATAACTTTAAACAAAAAGAGTTGCTAAATGATTGATTGATCATGTTCTTTAATTGTTGATAAATGGAAAACTAAAAGGAGTCTGATCATTTTCAGATTAGGCCTCTTGTTAATAATGGCTTTTTAATGTTAAATGGCTATAATTACCTCTTTTATCCCCAGAAATTATGAAACGCTTTTCATTTAATAGAGGTATTGTTTTGGCATCGATATCTGGGATACTGGCCTTGATAGTACTTGGTATCAGATCAAAAAGAAAATAACTGGTATCGCCCATCCCTAGCGACCTGCATGTACACACAAAAACAACAGCAAGCAGTCAACAACAGGACAGTGTCACTCAAGGTCAATGTGTCATTTATGTAACACAAGATCGGCAGAAATCGTGCCATTTTCAGCACCTTATATAAGAATACTTAGCGGTTTTGGAAGGAATCTCAGTGCACACTTACAAATCTGTTCTCGTCCATGACAAAACCTACAACTAGTGTATTCAGCATGAAAATTTTGCCTCAACACAAAGCACTGTCTGTTTGTGAGGAGCAAGTCAAAACTTGTATTGCTGACAATTAAATCATTAAATTGCACAGTTGAAATATTGCAATACTCTGCAATAAATGTCATTCGATGACATTAAAGGGTTAGTTCACCAAAAAAGTATCTCATCATTTACTCATCCTCATGCCATCCCAGATGTGTATGACTTTCTTTCATCTGCTGAACACAAAATAAAGATTTTTAGAAGAATATCTCAGCTCTGTAGGTCCATACAATGCAACATAAAAGTACTCCAGATGACTCTGGTGGTTAAACCCATATCTTCTGAAGTGATCTGATAGGTGTGGGTGAGAAAAAGATCAACATTTAAGCCCTTTTTCCTTCACTTTCACTTTCTCCTTCTGTTTTTGATGACTCACATTCTTTGTGCATATCACCCCCTTCTGGGCAGGGAGGAGAATTCATGATAAAAATTACTTAAATATTCATCTGTTTCTCACCCACACCTATCATATTGTGTCTGAACACATGGATTTAACCACTGGAGTCATATGGATTACTTTGTTTCTCCCTTTATGTGGATTTTGGAGCTTAAATATTTTGGCACCCATTCATCTTTTTAGAGAAATATCTCAGCTCTGTGGGTCCAAACAGTGCAGTATGGACCTACAGAGTTGAGATATTTCTCTAAAAATCTTCATTTGTGTTCCGCAGAAGACAAAGTCGTACACATCTGGGATGCTAGGAGGGTGAGTAAATCATGAGAGAAATTTCATTTTTGGGTGAACTATCCCTTTAAGAGTGATATAATCAAAGCCAGAACCATCCAAGGAGAGCAAAAATACAGTTTCCTTTTTTTTTTTTTTTTTTGCACTATGTCAAACTTTGCAGGTTTGGGAGCGAAAATGTGTTAAGTTCACTTCAACATTTAAATGCAATTGTCACCGCCAAAATGTTTTGCACTGGAAGAAGCAGTTCCAGATTTTGCTGCCTCTTAATGCCATTTTATAATTATAGTAACACAATATGCCAAAAATAGTCACTTACACTACTATTTGCATGCAATGACCTTTGTTTTTTGAAATGGTAATGTTTTGCTTTCACACAAACATTATATATTTCCTATGAAATTCATGGGTAATGCATATCATTGGTTAATCTTAAAGGTGCAAAGTGATATTTTTTTATTTATTTTTTCACACACACACAAAAAAAAAGTTTTACACCAGTAGCCTACTTTTGACAAAATAAGGATACATTTTAGTTTCCTCACTTTATCTCATTAGCCCCCTATTATCGGACACTTCAGTTTGGAATAGATTAATTACAGTTTTCAAACTGACAAAAGCAAGTGATGATGTATGGGTCATTATAAAGATGAAGACCACTGTTGTCTCTCAAAAATAAACAAGTGCATTGGCAGTGCAGTGCAGTGGCGGCCCATCGGAGGAGGCTAAGGAGGCTGAGCCTCCTCAAAAATGATTACAAAATGAACGAAACAACAAAAATGAAATGAACAGTTTTAATAAACAGTTGTTTAATCAACTTACTTATTAATAATATATATTACTCAGATGCATTTAATGTCACAAAATGTATTTTTTTTTCTTCCTTTAATGCAGGGTAGCCCAGACGAGTTTAATCACTCCATGAATTAATATGAACACCAGAGGAGGCCGACGGCATACAGCCTCCTCTCATTAGTAAACTGACCAATCAGAATGGATATTCAAATAACGCAACATCATTTGCTTCCATCCAAAATTTGTCCGAAAAAGGACTAATGGAGGCAAAATGTGCCTTCGTCCACATTTATAACCAATCTTTATCAGAGGTAACCTTTCAAGCCAATCAGCTTTCAGTATTATGTTAGCGCATTATCAAGCCTGCTTGTGGTTAACGCAAAGCAACAGGTGAAGGAAGAATTTAAAGTTTAGCCAAAATATCAATGAAATCCAGATTGTTGAAGGATCTTAAAACAGGACTGAGGAGCAGGATCATACATGTATCATATATGACTCAATGAAGGAGCGGAGGATGGAGTTGCTCTATACACAGACATAGGTGAGCAGATGTTAGATTGAATGGGGCCCACCATTCATTTATAAATATAGATATTGATCATTTGTAGATTGACAAGTGCTGGGTTGGTGATCGGAATGGTTATAATGCATCGCTAATGCATTGATTATTTTAAGATATCAAGGAGAGATCATCTTTTCACGGGAGCATTTTTTTCAGCAAAAAAGAAAAAAAAAAAAGAAAAAGATAAAACATAGTGCAACCTTGTACTGGTTTGATCAATCAATCTAATTTTAAATATTTGTCTTCCCAGAAAATTTCCTTATGGACAGTCACTGAGTAAGTGTGTGTGTGTGTGTCATTTTTTCAGTCAGTTGGTCCTCTGCCAGGTGGAAGCCCCTATCTCGTGTCCCTTCCTTTGCTCAACAGAGAGTTCTGTTCCAGATGAGCTGCCCTGACCAACCACTGAACCCCAGCTGTGGTCAGAATATCAGGGTGTGATCACTGATGTATGAGCTCCTATTATTAGTGGTGCTTTCTAAAGCACCCATCATTATTACTGATGCTCATACTTGTGGTTAGGGGTCTTTCAAAACCCCTACTCGAAGTACTACACTTTGGTGCTTAACTCTTCCACACGGTTTGTGCTACTACAAGAATGATACCTCAAATCATGTGGCTCATTAAGGAGTGTTATTACTTTTCAAAACAACTGGAATTTATTTTTTTTTCACATGGTGGATGATAAAATGGGCAAAAAACCAAAACAAAACAAATAAAATCCCATGTACTTATATTGAAAGAGGGACCTGAGCAATATGTAGGGAACAGAATATCAGGAGGCTTAAGGGTGGGCTCTTTTGACTTGGGCCAGTAAGCAACCACCAAGAACATCCTAGCATCTGCCATAGCATCATGCCAGTGAGATTTGCATCGGCAGGCACCCCTCACATTTTATTTGGAAAATGTTAAAGTCTAGTTGTAATAGTCATTGCTTCTGTTAGGTAAATAAAAATGATCACTATTTACCTGCACAATTGCATAGAAGTGAAGGAGGCCCACAGTCAAAGACTGAGAATGCAGACAGCAAGTTCCTGCAAACATTATGATCAGTGATTGTATATCACTCAACGCTTAAGTCACTCCAGCTAAAGATGGGCTGTTTTCTCCTTTCTGAGGCTGTTTAGCTACCTGAGTCAAGTTTTCCATTATAGTCAAGGAGCAAGTGTGATACATGCACATAATAAACCAGATGGGGTTATGGATAATAACTATACACTCATACACTCCCAACAACATTGCACCCAAAAACATCTTCAGTACATGATCCTGCTGAAAAGATCATAAACTTCCATGCTGGTCCAAGGGAAGGTTTCTTGAACAAAGAGTCCGCCAAATCCATGCCATTGCTTGAGCCAAATGTTGCTAAATTGGACTGATCATTTTAAAATATAGAAAAAAAAATACACACATCACCTTTAACTTTTTATATACATAAAACAGTGGAATTTGAAAATATTTTCTTTCAAAGCTTGTTAAGCCAAATGCAGCAGACATTGAGGCAAAGAAAGAGGTACCAGGCAGATGCTATTAGAGTTCTCATGGTCTCTATGTTTCATTATGAGCTTTTAGAAGGACATTGATAAGGTATCTCATGACAGATGTCTTCCTGACACTGGGTCCCATTCAGTGAACACTAGCTTGAGTGATAGAAACATGAACCTGACATGAGGGAAACTCCTGCTGCTGTCGTGACTGTGAACTTCAGTTCAGGAACAATGATGCTCTTTCTTGGTGTTGTATCACATCACTGGCTCATTTCCCAAGAAACCTACACACTGATGAATATTGTGCTCAAAACAGAATAAGAAACCATTTGTTTTATCAAATGTAATGTGTTTATTTTTTTAAATGATGACGTCTTAATGACATGCACGTGGAAAATTTTAGCTGAATGTTATTTTCCTAAAACACTGTGATGTCAATGCAAATAATTTTCCCGAGGCATGATCAGTTTAAAATATGAACTAAAATTGTTTGTCTGTAGTCCATTACAATGACTACCTTTCTATGCAAGGCTAATTTTAAACAAGAATGGATTTTTCTTTATAACACTGTGTAACATTTTTTATTTTATTTTTTTCCCTGGGTAGTAAGTGTTATTTCCTAATTGCTTATGCCTCAGAAGTATAGAAAATGGCTATTATTCCCCACAAACTTTGTTTTTGTGACCAGGACAGTGATATTTTGAAATTTACCCATTTCCAATGAGAAATTGGGCGAATTTTAAGTCAGAAAAAAACAACATATGAATCCAAACTAACATGTATTTATACTAAAGTAATATTCAAAGGCGTGCTGGTCCATAATGGTAACAAGTACCCGTCTCTTCCCCTGGCTCACTCGGTGCACCTCAAAGAGGATTACAACAGCATCAAGACCTTGCTGGATGCCTTGAAGTATGATGAGTATGGCTGGGAGGTCATAGGAGACTTCAAAATGGTAGCATTCCTGATGGGTCTCCAAGGCGGTTTTACCAAGTTTCCCTGCTATCTTTGCCTTTGGGACAGCAGGGACACCAAGGCACTTTACCACAGGCAGGACTGGCCACAGCGGACCGAGTTCTCTGTGGGGAGGAACAACGTCAAGTGGGAGCCACTGGTGGACCCCCGGAAGGTGCTGATGCCACCACTGCACATCAAATTGGGCCTTATGAAACAATTTGTCAGAGCTCTAGATAAGGAGTCAGCAGCCATCAAGTACATTCAAGACTTCTTCCCTAAGCTGTCTGAGGCAAAGCTTAAAGCTGGTGTCTTCGTCGGATCACAGATAAAGAAGGATTTTGGATTCATATGTTGTTACTTTATGTGAACGAAAAGACACAAATTCGCCCGTTTTCTCTTTGGAAATAGGTAAATTTCTAAATATCACTGTCCTGGTCACAAAAGCAAAGTTTGTGGGGAATAATAGACATTTTCTATACTTTTGAGGCATAAGCAATTAGGAAATAACACTTACTACCCAGGAACAAAAATTGTGTTACATAGTGTAATCAAAGGTTCAGTAACATATCACTCTTAAAAATAAAGGTTCTTTGTTGGCATGCAACATCTATGGAACCTTCTATTGAACAAAAAGTTGTCCAAATGGTTCTTTTAAGAATTATTATTTTACAAAAAGGTTCTTTAGTGAAAAAATGGTTCTTCTATGGCATTTCTGCAAAAAAAAAAAAAAAAAAAAAAACGCTTTTTGGAACCTTTATTTTTTAGAGTGTTACTCCTAATCAGGCAAGACATATAACTGTTCTGGTTCCTGCGAGTTCAGAAGATTTTTAGTTATCTGCTTATTTAACTGAATCTATTGTCTCATAATATCAAAAGAAATCTCGACAATACAAGTTATCTTGACTACACAAACACAGAAAAATTATAGTAATGCATGACCTCAAGATAATTTATAACACTGTAAATATCATAAATATCAAATATATTTGTCTATATTTTATCAAAAAATACTTTTTTTAAATAGTGATGGTGCTGTTTTTTACATCAGTAATGTCCTGACTATATTTTGTGTTCAGTTGAATGCCACTTTGGTGAATTAAAATAAAAATTTCCTTCCAAAACATCAAAATCTGTACATTATTCCAAACTTTTGGCCAACAGTGTATACTAAATAACTTGTCTTATGAACTACCTTAGATCAGCAACACATGACTAGTGTCATTTAAGAGCAGTGTACAAAGTAAGTTCATTCTCTTTTTTTATTGAACATTCTTTTTCCAAATGTTCTTGTGACATTGACATCAATTAGCAACACACAAACAAAGCCAAAACAAAGATCCATCACTAGGCCCAACTGAAAGTGTTGAATTTATCACCCTGCCGTAAATTAGAGGAGAGATTTAACACAGTGCAAATCTGTCACTATGGCAACTGGTAATACAGCATACAGCTTAAATAATAAAAGGAAGGCCAGTATTATATAGTCAGAGGATAATAAAAAAATAAATAAATTACAATGAAAACTGATGCAAAGAGGATGGTAAATTGAAAAGATGGATAATACTACATCCTTTTGTGGATGACCTTGAAATCACTGAAAGTGAAATGTGAGAGTGTCTCATTAGCATGTCAGCACATCACAGTCAGGTGTCTGCACTGTGCTATAGTAACTGTTGCAACTGTTTCAACATGGCCTTTTTCACACTTCTGCAGTTACACACATCTCGAGACTTGAGGTGAATTCAGTAGTTTGGAGCCAATTTAAAAAGTTTTACACATTAACGAACAAATTGTGTTTTAGTGACGTTTGATCCAAATGGTGTACACTCACATGAGATGATGGCTGTACTCATAATAGTTCTCAATAAAAAGTGTTTTATTCTACATGGTGTGGGTCACCCCCTTCAATGTGTTTTGCCATGTTGAAATCACATGACCCGCGGTGTTTCACTAATCGTTGAAGAAGAGAATCTTCGTGCTCATTGGCTACCTCCTGTGTAGATACTCTTGGTTATGCTTAGAACATTGTTGTCTGGTGATGCGAAGAGCGAAAAGAATCAGAATGAGCTTTATTGCCAAGTATGCTTACACACACAAGGAAGTTGTCATGGTAACAGAACACAATGGAACATACTTATTTATCGTGCTTTATCAGTGGAGACAACGGGAGATCTAGTAGCTGTACTGCCGAAGAAGCAAAAAAAAGGTCTGAAGCAACTTGTTTCAAGCAAGAAGACAGAAAGACTGGTAAAGGCAAAAAACTAGAGTAAACATCGGTAACCGTAAGGCATCTACATCTTCATTCGTTTAGTGCAAAGTAGCTTGGCACAGCGATTGTTGTGGATTTTGTGTAAACCATCAAATCTTCCTCAAAAAAAACAAAAACAAAAAAAAAGCTCTGGAATGAACATGTAATTAGAAACCACAAGAATAACACGATCAATGAGTGTTTTGGAAACGTGTTTCAAAGAAATCATTATTATTTTTACTATTCCATTTTAGTGAAGCTACTGGTGCAGAAATTACACACTTTGGCTCGAAACATACTTTATGCAAGTATATGAACACAACACAATCTTGCTATGCATGCTTGATTTTGTTCATTAATGTGTTCTGAAATTTGTCAGGCGACAGTTCACAACGCAAATATGCGCTGCATTCTCAGCATTGCCTCAAGGGGCGCTATAGGGGACATTGGTGTGAAATGTCCACCTTTACTGTCTCCAGTGAGTTTTCTCTTTCAAGTCAACTATTGTAATGGCGGAGCATTAGTTTGAAGATATTGCTAAGCAAGTTAGTTAAAGTTAATAGCAACTTTAAAGGCCCAAACATACTCTATGCATGTACGTGAATGCAGACGCACCTTGCTACACAAGCTCGATTTCACGCGTCGTTGCATTGTGAACTGTGTCAGCACTCAGTTCATAACCCAACGCAAGTATGCGCTGCATTCTCAGCGTTGTAGCAAGAGCCTCTAGAGTGGATTTTCTTCTTTCAATCAACAACTGTCATGGCGAACTCAGGCAGCAATTTGAGTTGAAATATTTTCTAAAAATATATACAACTTTTTGTCCCCAGTCCATTCAAACAAACTTGTTTTTACTTCATGTCTCTCCCCACTCCTCAACTATCGACTCATCTACCACATCCTGGCTGCATACGAAACATTGGCAGCTGACGTGTTGGCCATGTGCTGGCCAAGCACTCACGTCTGCGTTTGCGTACTTGCATGAAGTATGTTTCGGCCTTAACATTTTGGCAATGCGTTGACCAAGTGCTCATCTGTGTTCGCATGCTTGCGTGAAGTATGTTTCTGGCCCTACACTTTAAATAAAATGCAAATCATTCCTGTGCGTTCCAAAAGCCCTGAAATGAAGAGTGAGGGAGTTGAGTGAAATTGAGAAAATAAGTAATTCTGCTGCCACTGTTGTCTCCACCGGATGTCTGGAGTGATAGTATTTGTGAATAGAGGTTATGCCAAGGAAAACATTCAGTGTTGTATGAATTAACATATGAGAAAATGCCATTCTAAAATGGGAAACAGCAAAGACGCACAAGTGATAGAGTAAACACTTTTTTAAAAATGCAGTAAATAGAGGTGACATGAATGGTTTGTAACAAAGTGTGGGAATACTATGTTGATGTTGGCTATACAAGTCATGACTTTTTTACTTGTCACTGTCTGTATAACTGTAAACACTGTGATATGTGATACTGTAGTTATGTTGTTGAACAGGAGGCTGAGGTAAAAGAAGTTCACTTTCGAAGATCACTGTACTACCCTTCTCAAATTCGTGATCTCTTTTTGCTTGCAAATGAGACCATTAGTGAAAATGCTTCTATTTTACCTTTTTTCTAATTTAATATACTTTTACAAATATATAATTATATAAACATACAATATAATTTACTCTTACAAATACTGTTATCAGGATAACAATGACTGTAAAGTTGAATTAAAAATGTACATGAATTACTGCATTTTTTTAGTATTTGCTATGATCTCTTTTTGCTTTAATAGTAGCATGCATTCGTGCTGGCATGAACGTCATAAGTTTGTGCAAAACATGATGATCCATGTTAAACCAAAGTGTATCTTATGTGCTTCAATGTAAACAAGGCAATCTGACATTTTTTGCAAAGAGAAAGGTGTTTAGTGGCCTAGAAATAGTTCAGAATCTGAAATATTTCTTTTATTTGTTTAAAACTTTTTAAAATCCTAAAGCTTTATATATTTTTTTATAAAATCCCACATTTTCAATGTGGTTTCAAACTTTTGGACAACTTATTTAGAACAAATACCACTAAAAATAACTGCACAAATTTCACGGAAAAACTATAAATATGTCATAAATTAAAAACAGAAATATTACGTTAGTAATAAATTGAGGCATGTGCAAAATGTATATACAATATATATACACAGATCAGCCACAACATTAAAACCACCTGCCTAATATTGTGTAGGTCCCTCTCATGCTGCCAAAACAGCGCAAACCCGCATCTCAGAATAGCATTCTGATATTATATTCTTCTCACCACAATTGTACAAAGCGGTTATCTGAGTTACCATAGACTTTGTTATAGACTTTGAACCAGTCTGGCCATTCTCTGTTGACCTCTCTCATCAACAAGGCATTTCCGTCCACAGAACTGCCGCTGACTGGATGTTTTTTGTTTTTGGCACCATTTGGAGTAAATTATAGAGACTGTTGTGTGTGAAAATCCCAGGAGATCAGCAGTTTTATATATATATATATATATATATATATATATATATATATATATATATATATATATATATATATATATATATATGTAAATATATGAATGTATGTATATGTATAGACAGTCAGTCAGTTTGGTCTATAAAGATTCACAAAAACCATGACACCGTGAATAGAAGAAAGATTCCTTCCTCTCCCTCCCTCTCTGAATCTTTCGTGAGAAGACAGTTGCTAGGGAGTTGCTAGGGCGGAGCAAACACAAGTAATGGCAGTACTGTGACAATAAGGACACAATTACAGCTTTAATTCAGCTTGCATGTGCACTGACAATGAGCAATAACAATACAGTAAAGTTTTGTCTAACTGACTCACACAACATGTGCTTTCATGTGCTTGAATAAGGCCACAATGCAGTCGATGTGCAAGCTTTCAGCTATTTTTTGCACATTGCATTGATTTCATTGTTTGCACAGTCTTGGTGGCAAGCACAGAATAAAATGAGAGATAATTAAAGAAAACAGTAATGTGGGTGTATGTTGGTGTATGTGTGTGCGTGTGAGCAAACCGTCTCTTCCCCCACACCTGGCCAATCCAGTTTGGTATGTTCTATTCACACTGACACTGATTCTATTACCTGGTTGCATAAGTTAATGTAAACTACAAAGAACAAAATGTGCTGCCTTGTAAAAACATTCACAAAGCTTATATTGACTGACACACTCTTACACACCCACATGCACTCCACTTCTCGCACACATCAAAAACCCATTTATCAATGGAGACAAGAGTACAGTCCTTTTGCATGTCATTCATAAATTCACGAAAATGTTCCTAGTTAGACTGTTGCTGTAGCACATTGTGCAAATGTGCTTATTAGAGAAAACTCTTGAAGAAATAATGTTTTCAAACAATAATCAACCCAGGGAGTATAATGAAAAACTACAGCCAATTCATGACTGTAGTGAACGCAACGGTCAGTGAGGTAAGTTTGTGCATTTAATCACAAGCATTCACAAATGTCTGACTGTCTAAATGTTATTGCTTGATTTAAAAATATAAAAAGAAAGTGGCATCTCCAAACAAGTGATGGTATACCTTTTCTCAAACTAATTTTTCTGTCATTGTGAAATAATTTGCTTTAAAAGTGCGCTCTTGCTATGTTTCATTTTCCATGTTTCTTTAAAGGACTAGTTCACCCAAAAATTAAAATCCTGTCATAATTGAATCACCTTCATGTTGTTCCAAAACAGTATGACTCTCTTTCTGCTGCACTAAAAAGAATACAAGTTCTCGCGCAAGCATGCAAAACAACTGCAAACAAGCCACTCTCATAGCGCTCTGAATTAGGGCTGTGCGATATGGCCAAACATATTATCACAATATTCATTTACATATCGTTCGATATCGATATTCATCACGATATACATTCACATTCGCACATTGCACATTTCCTTTTGAAAATCTATTTTTTTATTATTAAAGGCTCGTAACATGCTGATTAATAAAGCTTAACTTAGAAGGAAAAAATAATATGGTCTAAAGGCGCATCACGTGTGGAGTGGGACAAGGCATAAATGAAGCATGTTCGGTGCTAGAGAAAAATGTTCAAGAATACAGTGCAGAAAGATCATAGCTGGTGTAAACAGCACTGCAGCTTTGTCATGCTGCTCACTAGAGACGATGAGAGGGCACAGCCGTCGTAATGAAGTCTTGCAGTCCAGATGCAATCAATCCAGTCTGGACCAGGGCCGCGGTGACCGGCGTAGCCTAATCGTTAGGAAGGCAGCTAACGTTAGCAGCTTCATACAGTCTGAAAAAGCCGAACTGATGCACCTGACCGTCTAGATGTAAAACATAGTCTAAATATCGAAAATGACTCAAAAGCTTATCATCGATGTTGTGGATTTTTTTTTATTGCAATAAATATCAAGATTGTTTTATCACCCAGCCCTACTGTGAATAGTCTAATGAAGATTTTCACTCAAAAATAACTTCATTTTCAGTTTTTTTGTTTCTCACCAAAATTGATCACCTTCAGAAAACTTAGAATATGATGCATGATTTGCATCTTTTATGATACTTTTGTGTTATTTTGAAGCTTGAAAATGAATCATCCACTGCCATTGTATTGAAAAGAATGGAACATTATTTTGTGTTCCACAGAAGACAGAAAGTCATAAGGGATTGGAATGACAAGAGGGTGAGTAAATTAGGACAGAATTTTAAATTTTGGTTGAAATATTTCTTTAAAATAAATGCCACTTGGTTTGAAATCAAGTGTGGCTTAAGTTCCAAAACATTTTATGGGGCCACTGTCCAGTATGGTTGTATGTCTGAAAAGCTGCTCTACCAGCATTCTAAAGTCACAACACCTTTCAGCATTATATTTAGCATGCAAATGCATCATAACATTTATCATCTAATCTTTTCTAGTGTGGAGAAAGTTTGTTTAAACATGCACACAGAGGCCAGCAGTGGCAGGGAGCAATGTGTGTGTGTGGACTGCCTCGAACTGTCATGGCAAATGAAAGTGCATCAAGACAAAAGTAATCCAGACTGACAGGTCAGCCACTATCCTTTTCAGATTACGTGTGGCAACACCTCTCTTTTCCTGCTTTCTGCAGCAACAAAGCAACCAAATACACCCCTAGCAACTGTTACGGAGGTGACCGAATTTAAACATGCATGCATGCGGTTAGAATTCACAGATGTAGGACACTGCTCCGATGTGGCAAATATTGACCTATTTTCTTCATTAACATTTAGAAACTTTTTAAACTTGTGACATCAGTTCTGTTAAAATCAAGTTCTGTGCTTTACAGATAATATAATGGCCCAAAAGACAATTTTATCACTCAGAGGTTGCTCTTTCATAGCTCAGAATATATTATGAAGTTCTCAGTAGGATACAAGTGTCAACGTTGTCTCAGATATTTCTCTTCAAATTCCACAGATACAAATGAGACAATTACTAACAAGCAGTTAGAGTACCGAGCTATAAAATTATTGTGGATAGCATAGCTCATTTAATGTAATAGCACAGTCCAGATAATTTAGTCTTGGAAGAATTTAATGAGAACATTTCATACTAAAATGAATATAAAATGTAAATACTGTGTCTCTGTGGACCTATAAAAATTCCTCTGATTGTTTTGAGCTACCCGTCTAGCACGACACAACAACGTTGACTCAACTAATGGCGTGAGTTGGGGGTGGGGCTATCGGTTTGTTTGATCAGTGGCAGACGTGGGGAAACACTTTATTTTTGCAATTGCGTTCGGTGGCGCTAGTAGCGCAGAAATGACACACTTCAGCTTTTGGCTGAAGTCTCCATTTAATGTTAATATTGTCTAGGTTATAGACTACAGGAGAAACAAATTAGATATTAAAGACATCTCCTTAGTTAGTTTTCTTTTCTATGGGGAAGTGAGGCCTTTTAAAAGTGTGAAACTCCAAAATAACATCCAAGTGTTCATGTGCAGAGAGTTTAGATGAGGTGAATTGGGGTTTCTGTTGGTGGGGCCTCGGAGGGGCAGCTAAATTTCCCTTCCGTTCCACTGAGACTTTTTCAGTTCACACAGCAGAAGGACTGAGCTGCAGTTCACAATGACAAAACAGATGAGCAGTCTAATTACAGATATATCAGATATTTTAGAACATATTTATTGGTGACCTTCTGAATGCAAAAGCCCAAACAAAAGGCTTATGAAGGGTTATGTTCCAGTAACTCCTCCACTCTGTCTTAAAAATATGGGGAACATTAAATTATTTAAATATTCTAGGTTCATTCTCAGGAAATTTGCCATTTGTGTTCCCATAATTGACTAATATAATTATCCCTTTCCAGCCAGAGCGTTCAAATTTGGGAACAATTATTCCCATGGTTCCTGTCTCAATATCTTCGACGTCCAATCACCGATTTTATTTCTGGAAACTGCCAGATACTCATGACAATATAAGCTAAAAGCACATATGATTGGTTAAGGGGTTACTGGGCGTGAATAATAAATGTATCGTCATCAGCATCATCCTCCATTTGCCTGAGCGGAGCCAGAGAGAATACACCGGGAGATTTCCTCAAGTGTTGGACTTACTGCTTCAAATTGAAAACTGAGGTGTTCTTTCGAGGTAAGACAAGTTATTTAACATGTGTTGTCAATATTGTCAATTGAAAGTCAAAACATTTTAGTTACGAAGCATTTATTTGTAGGAGTAACGCTAGTTATTTCTGGAAAAATTGACATGATCATCAGCGTTCATCGGACAAGCAGCTATTTCTGTGAAACATGCTAAATAAACATTAGCTAGCAATACTATGTACATTTTTAGCTAAATATCAATAACTTTTTTGGCCAATTTTGTTGCTGCCGCCTTAAGTAATGTGAGGCAGAGAGCAGACGCTGTTCAGACTTGCCTGGAAACTGGCCTGCTAGTTAGATAAGTTATCTAGCTTGTTAGATACACTCACAGAAATATTTAAGCCTATTTGTAAGATTTATGTAATTTAATTGCATATAAAATTTCCATTAATTTGCATTACATAGTTTTAATATAAACAAATGTTTATATTAAAACTATGTAATGCAAATTAATGGAAATGTTATATGCAATTAAATTACATAAATCTTACAAATAGGCTTAAATATTTCTGTGAGTGTATCTTTCTATAATTTAGCAGATAGCCTTACCCATCCATCTCACAGACATGATTTTAGATTGTGTGTAGCTTCCTGTTCACAAGGAAAGTGTGAGAGGGCTGTCTGCAGTTGGACACTCTGGTTAGTCTGCAAGCCTTTGGTGACTATTCAGTGTACGGATTTGTGAAGAACACACTGCTGGCTACCAATTGTGTACTTTTTTTCTGTTGCAGAGTTGGATAGAGACTATGGCTCCCTGCTCAGCACCCTCAAGAGGAGGAGGCAGCTGACTGCTGATGAGCTTAGGTTCATAGCAGAGGAGGACATGGCTCATGAGGGGATGAGCACACAGGAGGAAGATCTGCTGGACCAGGAACTAGTGCAGGAAGACCCGGACCACGAGGAGATGGAGGATGAGATGGAACCTAATCCCCAGCCAAGACCATCAAATGAGTATATATGAATGTGTATGTATTGTTTGTTTCTATTTCTCATATGACTGATACTCACAGTAACACTAACACTGTTACTCTTATTATTTTGTGTATGGCTAGCCATTCTCGCACAGGTCCCAAGTCAGCTAGAAAGCGTAAACGCTTCCCTGACTCTGTATCTTATCCCTCGTACTTTGACCTTGATTCACAGGCACCAAAACCTCTCCCATTTAAGCCTAGCCGTCTATTCGGTATTGACTTAGGTAGCGTGCGTCAGGCTGTGCTGTCAACCCCCAATGTGATGTTGTGAAAAATTTACTTTTTCATGCTGATTTTTACTCAGGCTGTAGTTGATGAGATATGCAGCTTTACAAACCGTCAGGGGTGGGAGCTCGTCCTAAACTGTCTGTCATATTCCAGCTACCAAGGAGCTTGTATGGAGGTGACCCCCAATTAATTTTACAAATTTCTTGGGTTGCTCATTTACATGGGGTTTTCAATTCTCCCTGATTCCCATCGTCATTGGGGAACCAAGTCACTTCAGGGCTTGTGGGCAAGGTGATTTATGTCGCGTGACTGCTACAAGGCTTTTTTAGCAGCTCTACGTGTTGTAGACCCTACCACAGAGGATAATCAGGATCACCTTAGGAAGTTGCGTTATCTTATGGACCACCTCAAACAAAAATGCCAGCAGCTCTTTCAGCCTAACCAAAATCTCGCAATAGATAAATGTATGGTCAAGTCTAATGCTCGGTCAGGATTTAAACAATACATGAAGCTACCACCCCTGGAATTCGCTAGTTCGAATCCCAGGGCGTGCTGAGTGACTCCAGCCAGGTCTCCTAAGCAACCAAATTGGCCCAGTTGCTAGGGAGGGTAGAGTCACATGGGGTAACCTCCTCGTGGTTGCTATAATGTGGTTCGTTCTCGGTGGGGCGCGTGGTGAGTTGAGCGCGGATGCCGCAGTAGATAGCGTGAAGCCTTCACACGCGCTATGTCTCTGTGGCGACGCGCTCAACAAGCCACATGATAAGATGTGCGGGTTGATGGTTTCAGACACGGAGGCAGCTGGGATTCATCCTCCACCACCTGGATTGAGGCGAATCACTACGCGACAACGAGGAATTAAAAGTGCACTGGGAATTGGGCATTCCAAATTGGGTGAAAAAAACAAAAAAAACAATACATGGTGGGGTTTTAAATTATGGGTAATTGCAACATCAGACTCGGGGTATACTCTCAACTTTAATGTTTACACAGGTAGTCATGATGGGCGTGTCACTGACTTGGCCACCAAAGTAGTTGAATCGTTACTGCAGCCATTCAAAGACCAGGGCCACAATGTTTGGTTTGACAACTTTTACATGTCCCCAGCTCTTATGGTTAAGTTGTTAGAAATGGGAACTAATGCCTGTGCATTTAAAGACATCAAAAGATGGGAACGCAAGACAGCTGGGAATATGAGGTTGTGTAGGATTGAGGGGAATATACTTGTAATTCATTGGAAGGAAACGCGTGCAGTTACATGCCTCTCCAATTTCCACAATGCGAATGGCTCAACCGAAATTACTAGGTTTGTAAAAAATGATGGCAACTGGACAAAAGAAGTAGCCCTCCAGCCCACTGTCATCAGCGATTACAACAAAAACATGGTCAGTGTTGATAGGTCAGACCAAATGATAAAATCTTACAACGTCCTACAAAAAACTCAAGTGATGGAAGACTCTTTTTTTTTTCACTTCATAGACATTGCCATCGTCAATAGTTTCATATTGTTTAAGGAATGGCAACACATTCATGCAGCACCAGGGGATGAGCATAGACCAGTGAACTTAACCCAAATAGATTTCAGAGAAAACATGGCTCATCAGCTGGGAGGTATCAATATTCATGCAAATTTCCCTTTGCATACACTAAAGCCTGTAGTCCCTCCTTCGTCATCACTCCACACAGCCCATGTCGCTAAATTTGAAGAGTCCTCTAAGAGATGTTGGCTATGCTATCGGAAAAGTAGGACTAAAAATAAAACTAAAGTAGCTTTTTGCACGCCGAAATGTAATGGCAAAAGCATTTGCTTGGATCGCGATAGGAACTGTTTTCAGTCTGGGCACTCAGATGAGTGTGACCAGTTTCGCGAAGAGGCCTTGGTTGGGCTGTGTTTACTGGTGTTGTCGTCCTCCCCCTCCCCTCTTTTCTCCCTCTCTTCTTTCCACAGTTACTGCAGTTGTTGAGTATTTCTGAATTTATATATATTCTGTTCCTGCACTCTTTATTAAAAATGTATTTACTGTAGATACAGTAGTTCGAAAGTTTGATTTTGAAAGTGCTCCTTGAAACAACCACACCATCTTTTTCCAGAGCCTGTATTTCTCCTGAGGTTACCTGTGGGTTTTTCTTTGTATCCCAAACAATTCTTCTGGCAGTTGTGGCTGAAATCTTTCTTGGTCTACCTGACCTTGGCTTGGTATCAAGAGATCCCCGAATTTTCCACTCTTTAATAAGTGATTGAACAGTACTGACTGGCATTTTCAAGACTTTGGATATCTTTTTATATCCTTTTCCATCTTTATAAAGTTCCATTACCTTGTTACGCAGGTATTTTAACAGTTCTTTTCTGCTCCCCATAGCTCAGTATCTAGCCTGCTCAGTGCATCCACGTGAGCGCTAACAAACTCATTGACTATTTATACACAGACACTAATTGCAATTTAAAAAGCCACAGGTGTGGGAAATTAACCTTTAATTGCCATTTAAACCTGTGTGTGTCACCTTGTGTGTCTGTAACAAGGCCAAACATTCAAGGGTGTGTAAACTTTTGATCAGGGCAATTTGGGTGATTTCTGTTATCATTATGATTTAAAAAGGAGCCAAACAACTATGTGATAATAAATTGCTTCATATGATCACTATCCTTAAATAAAAGACAGATTTTTTGCATGATCAGTCATATTTTCAAAATCAATACCAAAATTTCACAATTTCTGCCAGGGTATGCAAACTTTTGAGCACAACTGTATATACAGTACTGTGCAAAAGTCTTAGGCACATAAGATATTTCACAAAAGCATTTGTCTTAAGATGTTATTTAAATCTTCAGCTTTAGTGTGTCAATAGGAAATATAAATGTTAGACTCCCAAACATTACTTTTGCAAATAGAAAAGATTAGAATAGAAGAACAGGGAGCCCTGCAACAGATATCATGGCCCCCACAAAGCCCCCCACTGAGCATCGTGTCAGTCTGAGATTACATAAAGAGACAGAAACAACTGAGACAGCCTAAATAGATAGAAGAACTGTGGTGAATTCTCCAAGAAGCTTGGAACATCCTATCTGCCAACAACCAAGAAAAACTGTGTGTGTGTGTGTGTGTGTGTGTGTGTGTGTGTGTGTGTGTATATATACTGTATCAGAATCAGAATGATCTTCATTGCCAAGTATGCTTACACATACAAGGAATTTGTCTTGGTGACAGGAGCTTCCAGTACACAACAATACAAAACAGCAACAAGACTTTTAAAAAAGAATTAAAATTGAATAAAAAATAGATCAGTATTGAAAAGAAAAAAGTATATACAGAATACACAAAAGACAATATGTGTATATATATATATATATATATATATATATATATATATATATATATATATATATATATACCTACTGTATATCACAGTAATCTAGAGGAGTGAATCAACTGGCGGTCCGTCACATAATACACGTGTGCACAGCAGATTTAGATAAAGGCATTTCTGTGAGTCATCTGTGTCATCTGTCCTAAATTGACTATAGAGTTCATATTGACTGATTTCAGTATAAGTGCTCATGACATTCCGGCTCATGTCATTGTTATGGCAACAGTAAGGGAGCGTCTTGCTTGAGCAGTCTGGATCCTGCTGTTAGCAGAGATTCATGTTTCCTTAACAGCACAGTGGGAAATGAGAAAGATTTTACAGCCAGTGAAGCCGAATGCTCATTAGCGCCTGATGTGCAGGTCTTGTGTAATTTGGGTGAATCTGAAATTATTGAAAATTCTTCCAATTATTTTTGTGATTGTTTATTTTTATTTTTTTGTCTTCAAAAGCAGGAATAATTTGTCAATTTGTCCATATTTGCTTTTTGTCTTTTTTGATGGCTCTGTCCTCCCTAAAATTCTGCAAACTTTATCAGGAGCCAGATTTTCCATTGCTGCACCACTCTTAATTTATCATCCCTGTAAAGGGGGATATGGGTGGAGAGGAAGTGGCTTGTTTTCACTGGGAACTCTGGAAGTTTGGGACGGAGTGGACTCATTCCAACTGGTTGTAATATTGTGCTTGTGTGAGTGTACGTGTAATTTTAGCACTCACTTTGGTTTGTTCTTATTATGGCATAGTGACTTTTATCCGATGATCAAGCTCATGATACCACCACATGATTGTTCCATAACCTCTCCTACCAAACCTGGGGATAAAAACATAATATAAATTGACAACAGCAACAACAACCACAATGGTAGACATTGTTTTAAACACAAAGGTCAATCTATTTATTGGCCAGCAAAATAGGGGTAGTACCATGATGCAAACGTCTAAATCTGACCACCTTATCTGATAAGAAATGAATGACACCTTAATGACAACAAAAAGTCCCAAAGGAAATTATACACATTCCTCCCTGTAACAATACTATGCGGGCAGGCAGCACCACAAATATTACTAGCTGCAGGGAACATTCAGTATGTACTGTAGCTGTCTCTCGACAAGATGGTGTTTTTCCTCCTCTTATCTCCATACAATGTCACGCAATTTCCTTGAAACAGAAGTAAGACAGAAATAATGCGAGAAAAACAGAATTCATGCCAGTGCATTGTCATGATGTCACACCTTTGCCCTCTCTGCACGCAACGGATAATAATTTCTGCATAATGTTCTGATGCTTTTGTAAGATCTGTTGAATCATTTGATCAAAATCCAAAAAACTGAATGTGTTTAGGTATACAGATATGTGTGCATGCATGTTATTTTAATATACAATTAAGTGTTGCAAAATACAAATATATATAAACAGTTATAAAGAACAATAGAACTGGGGTTGCAAACACTATGTAACTAAGTAACTATTCACAGATAACTATATACAGATACCTCTCTCTCTCTCTCTCTCTCTCTATATATATATATGTATACACACACATGCACACACACATTAAGTTATTTAGTTTGTTATACACTGTTTGCAACCTCTAAAACTATTGTTCGTTATGTATAACTGTTTGCAACATTTAGTAAAAAAAAAATAAATAATAATAATATAGTATGGAGATATATATATGATATATATACATTATACATCCACATTTTGTGTTATAAAATCAAATTCTGTAGTTACTGAGTTATTTTTCAAGTAAATATACATGTCTTTGCAGAAATTTCTTTATGAATGTCATTCTGTTTATCCTTTATTTCAGTTATTGGCTACTGTCAGAAATCTTTTCAGAATGTTTTCCCTTCAGTCTCTTTAGCAAATAAATACCCACAAACCTGTCCAACAGAGCCAGATAAGCCTTTTTTATTATAGTATTATTTATTTATTTATTATTATTTATTTTATTTATTTAGCTTTAAAGTGATTGTTGAGGTTTGGGCTTCATAAAAATAAATCACACAGAGCTTTCTTGAAATTCTCCTTTAATGTTTTTCTCATTTATACAACTTACCATACAAACTAACAATTAAATATACAGTATATCCTTACTAATTTTATCCACAAGTGCTTCATATATGTAACAGACTGTCATCTGATTGCACCAGAATAATAAATCATCCTTTATTCAGAGCTATTGTTGTTTGTCTAGATACTTTAGAAAGTTACATACCTGAAGAAATTCATCTGTAACATGTAAGAAAATGTGGAGGATAAGCATCATGACTTGCTTTCCAAGAATATTAATGATTTTTTCTCTTCCTACTCTTCCTGATAAAGAAAAAAAAATCATCTTAAACAACATGTCCTCCATCTTGAAGGCATTGCGTGATTCTTCAGGCTGGTGCCGCTCATGCATGACCGTCCGTCATCATTAACTGCTTATGAAAACACTGCCATTGTGTCTCGTATCAGGAAGACAGAACTTATCTTTGAGCACTGGGTGACCTCTGACCTCTTGCAAGAGGGCTGGATAAATAAAGGAGGTGAAGAGTGGAACCCCACTGACATGTTATAACTACATTTGTTCAGGATGGATTACAAACAGATTGCTATTCAGCACCTTATACCCGACACTTTTGATATAGTCGGCAAAGCAGGTATAAGGAACTAAACAGGATGCAACAGCATGTCTTTTCCATGGCTTTGCAAAGAAAAACAAAATAAAATAAAAGTCTGAGAGACCTCAAGGCCATTTTGTTTAAAAAACATCACATTAATCAGGTTAAAACATCATGAATTTTTTCTAATTTTATGAGATCTGGTTATTACTTCTTTTGTAGTTGTTTACAAGTTTATTTGTTTGTATATATGTATTTTAATTTTACTATATAACCTTTCCAAAAATTGCATGCCTGCTTTGTCGTACTGTACAACAGCTTCAATAATATCCATTTACTGGTTTTTGAGGCGGTCAGAGGAATAAGGGTACTTGACATATCCTTCAGTGTAACATGCTAGATTCCATCTAAAACCATTTTAAACAGTATTTTGCTAGTTGTCTTATAATTATTTTGAATGAATCTTTCAAGACCTCATATTAATTGAGAGACTACAAGGAATATTTTCATTTTCAAAAATGATTTTCATACACCACAGGACCATTTAAAGGAATATTTTTTCAATACAAGTTAAGCTCATTAATCAGCATTTGTGGCATAATATTGATTAACACAAAAAGAAAACTGTTTATTAAAAAAAGAGGTTACAGTAAGGCACTTACAATGGAAGTGAATGGAGCCAGTCAATAAACTCTAAAACACATACCATTTTAAAAATATATCTACAAGATATAAACGTTATACTGTATGTGTTAACATGATTTTAATGTAATAAAATCACTTACTGAAATTATCTGTCTTAAGTTAAATCCAATACAAGTTATACAGGGTTTCATTGTCATTAGCAACAGTTCTAATACTGGATATAACTTTACACAAATAAGGTTCGTAAATGATTTTATCACACTAAAATCTTGTTAACATGTATACTGTTTATGTTTCATGGCTATACTTTTGAAACAGTGTGCATTTTAGCATTTATGGACTGGCACCATTTACTTCCATTGCAAGTGCCTTATAGTAACTGTGATTTTTGCTTCTTTTTTTAATAAATAAGGGATGAGTCAAAATAATTTTTTGCAGAAATCAACATTATTTCGCAAATGCTGTAATTTGATCTTAGCTTGTTCTGACCCCAGAATATTAGGTGCAGGTAAAAGGTTAAAAGTGGTTAATAAATAAATAAATAAATAAGATTGAAAGAAATGGTGACCAGTCACAGCACCTAAAATATTCACTTGCCCTGATACATATATATAACATTTTAATCTACAATCTTGATGTTTATGCTATCTGTAAACCACCTATAAAAATGAAGCCAAGTGGAGAAATTTCATGTAATTTAACTCTAGTCATAAATTGGATGTGGCCCCTTTAAAATTTCTGCAACACTGGCTTTCCTGTACTCTCTTGTGTTAGAAACAGGATAAGCATGTATTATGCAAGGTTTTGTTCATCAGTACAGATTTATTTGGGTAAATTCCAAATTTTACACATAATGCTGATTAATTGCATTATATGTGTGTTCACAAGTGTCATATGTTAAAATGTATTGTTTGTTATGGGTTATTTTTGAAGGATGCATATGGATTGCATGTGTGGAGTTTGACCACGTTTGGCATACATGCAAGGAACTGGGTATGTAAAGAGTTAAAGTTGCATTAAGTAGTAAAGATATTGTTCAGTTATGCAATACACTGACCAATTCTTTCTGGAAAAATTAGATGATCACTTATTATTTAGCAATAATATTTCACCAGTTTCAAAGTCACGGCTATTATGACTTGCTTTACATGTCATCATTTGATTTGGTTTACTCTCCCATGATTTTTGGTGTGTTTCCAACCCACTGTTTATGTTAAAAACAAGAAGTTCTTCTTTTAAAAACAGCAAACCCACAGTGGGCAGAGCACGCCAGCATTTGTGTGGGCTTAAATTCAAGCGCAGTCATGCGGTTGGTCACGTACCACCATGTGGATTCACGCACATTCTCCCCAAAGAGCCCATTTCAGATGTCCACTTCAAACTTTCCCTCAACAGAGAACCGAAAGAAAAGAAACAAAAAGAATGAAAATCCGACATGGGTGACAGTTAAGAATTCCGGGGGGAAAAGTGTCTAGTGTCAGGAAGAGGGAGACGCCTTCACAGACTAGTGACTATGCTTTGGCAAGAGCCTCCACAACAGTTGGCTAGACAAAAAAGCAGCAGAACAGCCTGATAGAGCATGCTGTACTTCTATTGGTTGTTAATTTGTGGGGTCTTGTGGAGTTTAGGATACTTCAAAAACTCATTAGCATTGTCTGCCTTTTCCATCGCTTTAGTATGTTTTTGAGCTTTTGTAGAGGGGAGAATGGGAAGGGTTTTATAATTTCCTGGGAAACTGTGGTTTGAGGAGAGTGTAGGGTCAGGACTGTTATTGTGTTGTAATGAGGGAAACAGGGCTGTACACAGCAGCAGGGTGATGCTCTGGGCTAAACTCACTGACACCCTCACAACAACAAGTAATTTGCATGGGGAAACAATAAGGAAGCTGGGATGAATACAAAAATTCTGCTTGAGAGAAATCCAAGAGACAAAGAGGCAAAATCAGATAGTGCGATAAATTCAACAAATATCATTTTGAAAAGTTCAAGTCACATACAGTGGGGTCCAAAAGTCTGAGACCGCACTGAAAAACTGGTACCTTTTTCATTTAAACCTGGAAAGAAACATAACATTTTAAGATTTCGCAAAAAACGAAGTAATGACGCAAAGTGGAGAGGAAATATTTTAGGTTTGGCACTATTTCTAGGTCACTAATCAAGTGTAAGCAGATTTGTGACAATGTTAAAGGGATAATTCAACCAAAAAATTCTCTAATAATTTACTCACCCTCATGATGTGTATGACTTTTTCCTACAGCAGAACACAAATGAAGGTATTTAGAAGAATATATAAGCTCTTTTGGTATTTACATTGCAAGCAAATGGTGGCCAGAACTTTGAAGCACCAAAAAGGACTTAAAGGGAGCTTAAAAGTAATCCTTACAACTCCAATGGTTCAATCCGTGTCTTCTGAAGTGATAGGTGTGGGTGAGAAACAGATCAATATTGAAGTCCTTTTAATACTATAAATTCTCCTCCCTGCCCAGTAGGTGGCGACTTAAACGAAGCATGCGAGTCACCAAAAACAGAAGAAAGTGAAAGTGGAGATTGATAGTGATAAAGGACTTAAATATTTTTGCTAAAAAGGTTTAGCAAAAACTTGTGGCATACATGCCAGCTTGAGTGCATGCTGCCAATAAAGGAAAAGGGGATATACCAAATACAAAGACATTCTGAAAGGGACATTTTTTAATTCAACCCTTCACTTAGTTGTTCTACTGACAATATAATTTATTCTGAAAATGTATTAAATTATAAAAATGCAAACTGAAAGCATTTTCATCAGTGGTCTCAGGCTTTTAGACCCCACTGTATTTAAAAATAAATATATAAAAACACTTTAATTTCTACATGGCACATTAAAAGCTTCAGCATTCTCAGACTGGTTCATTTACCTTAGTAAACACACAGAACATACTTAGGACATTCCACAAATAAAAGGCTCTACTTAATCAGCTAAACCATCAACAACACAAAAAGAAAAAACTTTAATCTTTGAGCAGGCAGCTCTAGTTGTGTCTGATGTCACCTCATAAGATAAAGTGCCTGTGCGTGACTGCAGCACACAACTCAACGCCATGGTGATTCCTCCAGAAGACAGAAGATAAGCCGGCCCCAAGCACACACCTTTTTTCCAAATGAGCACAAAGTCATGACAAAACCTCTGCAGGCAATCTAATTTCTGTGCTCAAACACTAGAGTTTTGGGCTGTTCGTGGCCATTGTATATGGGACGTTCTTACAAATGCAACTCAAAAACACATTTAGTGTGAGCTAATGTATCTTAGTTTATAAGGTCATTGAATAGATGTCAGGTTTTTCCATTTTCTAATTATTGCAGGAATAGGTCACTACTTCACTCAAAGAAACTCCACTAAAATATGTGCAATTATCAGGATGCATTTAGCACTCTCATGCTAAATGCCTTAATGTAAGTCATAACAAATCTTATCTTGCAAAATATGTTAAGGGTTACAGACTATATATATATAGTACTGTGCAAAAGTTTTAGGCACTTGTGAAAAATGTTGCATAGTGAGTTTTCATTTATCACTTAATGTCATACAAAGTTCAGTAAACATAAAAAAAGCTAAATCAATATTCGGTGTGACCACCTTTGCCTTTGAAACAGCACCAATTCTCCTTGGTACACCTGGACACAGTTTTACTTGGTTGTTGGCAGATAGGATGTTCCAAGTTTCTTGGAGAATTCACCACAGTTCTTCTATCTATTTAGGCTGTCTCAATTGCTTCTGTCTCTTTATGTAATCTCAGACTGACATGATGTTCTGTGGGGAGCTTTGTGGGGGCCATGACATATGTTGCAGGGCTCCCTGTTCTTCTATTCTAATCATTTCTATTTGCAAAAGTAATGTTTGTAAGTCTAACATTTATATTAAGTTGATTAATATTAATACATTAAATTCGAATACAAAAAAAAAAAAAAATGATAATAATAATAATTGTTGTTGTTATTATCATTATTACTTAAAACGAGTTACATTAACTTAACTAAATTATTAAATGAAATGAATTGAAATTTCCCAGATTCAGTTATTGTTTGAGTGCGTGCTGGCATGAAGCGGTTTGTGGGATTTTTCTCATTACATATCCGCTCGCACGCGATCATGAGCTCGGCTGGGTCCTCTAGCCTGGGCCACTACATCAGTTTATTTATTGCCTCTGCAGGTGTTTGTGTGTGTGTGTGTGTGTGTGTGTGTGTGTGTGTGTGTGTGTGTGTGTGTTTTAAGCTGTTGTTTGCTTTACCGCAGGTGCTGCATGCCACCGAGTTTGGAGACAAATAATTAAATTAAATTAAATAATTAATAAATAATTAGTAATTGATTAAATAAATAATAAATAATATACATAGGCCTTATTAATAAGCAGACTGGCCATAAATGTGGCTTTTTTATCATCTTGATCAACACGATTGATCAAAGTTATAGGCAAATATCATGGCATTTCATGATGCATGGAATGCTATTGAATCTACATGATGCATGGAATCTATTGTGATCATAGATTGAGATCGAGATTGATATTGTGATCATTTTCTTCACAGTTAAGCTTACAGCATAAATGAGCATCAAGGAAATAACATAGCAAGATTTACTTTTATTATTATTATTTTTTTTTTTTATGTGTAGGCTACCACTTAATTAGCCTAGAAATTGCACTTTTATGTTGAAAATACAACAATAAAATTGTTTTAAAGGGTCGTTTT
This sequence comes from Myxocyprinus asiaticus, assembly GCF_019703515.2. Taxonomy (NCBI): domain Eukaryota; kingdom Metazoa; phylum Chordata; class Actinopteri; order Cypriniformes; family Catostomidae; genus Myxocyprinus; species Myxocyprinus asiaticus. The sequence goes on from NC_059366.1 coordinate 39,956,019, forward strand.
AAATATATATATATATATATATATATATATATATATATATATATATATATATATATATATATATATATATTTCACATTTGTGCTTCCAAGCTTATTTTTACTGTTCTTAAATCAGAAGTAACCAACTAGTCGTCAGTTAAAACTTCGTGCAGTGAACAAAAGTAAAAATAAACAAATAATAATAATTATTAATAGCACTATCACTGACCGTCACAATAACAGAAGCATAGCAATAATGCACATCACATTAATAAATTATTGAAATTGTTACACACTATTTACATGTCTAGAAGCATAGCCTTTCAAACACATAATTAATATTTAGCTTCATATTTTATCCGTATTGTTTAATTTGTAGTTATTGTATTCTTTCTAAAACCCTATGTGTACCTGCTGTTCAGTGCTGGCTGCAGTTTTTCTCCGGGATCAATAAAGTCTGATGATCTGGTTTGATATGATCTGTTCTGTGTGTAGAAGTGTTCGCGCGCTGTCCGTGGTACTGAAGACTCGAGTGCTAAGATGCCGCTGGTCTCATTAATAATTTGTTATGAGAATTTCTACTTTTCAATTCATGTTCATATGCAATAGATATTTAAAAAGTCATGTTTACGATTTGTTTTTAATTATAAATTAAATAAACAAACCTCGAAATAGTCTCAATCTTTTGAATTTGGCTTATAATATTACTAAATATGAATCGAATTTCAAAGATCACTCACTCGGAACACATTTATTTTGCCCTGTAAACAGGTCAAGAACAAATTGTAATTGTACAACTTCTTGGTGCAAAACAAAACAAACAAAAACAAACAAAAAAACCTTGATTCCATCATGATAGGTCATTCATATCAAACATTGTGACATTCCTCCTTTAGGGAAAATAAATATGCATTTTATATGGGGAATAAGTGTTTATTTAAAATAAAATACCTTATTTTATATCTAATTAAAATATAATAACAAAGAAGATGCAGTTATACTTACAAACTATTGTTTAGGTAAAATCCCCGCGCGGCATCCCAGTTACAAATCGAAATACAAAATAAGGGCTACAAAGTTTGTATGCCTAATCACAAAATAATAAATATTACGCAATATTGTTCTTAAATTATTGGGCATCATACACTTTTGCGCTGGCTGGGAATGGGGTCCTCCTGGTGGCAACAGGTGGAAACAAAATCTCCAGAAACTACACTTATTGTCTCAGTGCAGTCAAACATTTGTTACTTTAAAGATCATTTTCGATGCATTGCCTCATTAAACAGCATCATTCTCTAATGAGCTCTTATTAACCTACAGGCACATTTGTGAAGCAAACACGAGAAAACACACACACACAGAGAGAGAGAGAGAGAGAGAGAGAGAGAGAGAGAGAGAGAGAGAGAGAGAGAGAGAGAGTGAGTGAGTGAGTGAGTGAGTGAGTGAGAGAGAGAGAGAGAGAGAGAGAGAGAGAGAGAGAGAGAGAGAGAGAGAGAAATCAGAACAAAAATCTTCTCGTTCCAGAGTTCAAAACAAATACTTATTTTGTTTAATGAAAATATGAATTCCCATTCATCTGACAGGACAGGCAAAGAGATAGACAGACGGCAAATGTGTCTTTGTATATCATTTAAAGATACAAAATCTTCTCATTACAGGGTTAAAACCGAATACATGTTTTGTTCAGAGAAAATGTAATTTCTAAATAATTCCCCTTCATCTGACAACTAAGAAAGGCATATTTTGTAAAGGAGATAGATATACTGTATATGTCTCTAATCTTTCATTTAAAGGCTCTTTGAAACATTTTGCATTTACCTGATTATTATTATTAATAGTAGTAGTAGCCTAGTTGTAGTAGGAGTAGTTAAAATAATTTAAATATCTATTGTATGTAGCAGCTGCAATTGCTATACAATTTTTCTGCTATGTGATCACAAATATAGGCTAATTATATACAGGTGCATCTCAATAAATTAGAATGTTGTGTAAAAGTTCATTTATTTCAGTAATTCAACTCAAATTGTGAAACTCGTGTATTAAATAAATTCAATGCACACAGACTGAAGTAGTTTAAGTCTTTGGTTCTTTTAATTGTGATGATTTTGGCTCACATTTAACAAAAACCCACCAATTCACTATCTCAACAAATTAGAATATGGTGACATGCCAATCAGCTAATCAACTCAAAACACCTGCAAAGGTTTCCTGAGCCTTCAAAATGGTCTCTCAGTTTAGTTCACTAGGCTACACAATCATGGGGAAGACTGCTGATCTGACAGTTGTCCAGAAGACAATCATTGACACCCTTCACAAGGAGGGTAAGCCACAAACATTAATTGCCAAAGAAGCTGGCTGTTCACAGAGTGCTGTATCCAAGCATGTTAACAGAAAGTTGAGTGGAAGGAAAAACTGTGGAAGAAAAAGATGCACAACCAACCGAGAGAACCGCAGCCTTATGATTGTCAAGCAAAATCGATTCAAGAATTTGGGTGAACTTCACAAGGAATGGACTGAGGCTGGGGTCAAGGCATCAAGAGCCACCACACACAGATGTGTCAAGGAATTTGGCTACAGTTGTCGTATTCCTCTTGTTAAGCCACTCCTGAACCACAGACAACATCAGAGGCATCTTACCTGGGCTAAGGAGAAGAAGAACTGGACTGTTGCCCAGTGGTCCAAAGTCCTCTTTTCAGATGAGAGCAAGTTTTGTATTTCATTTGGAAACCAAGGTCCTAGAGTCTGGAGGAAGGGTGGAGAAGCTCATAGCCCAAGTTGCTTGAAGTCCAGTGTTAAGTTTCCACAGTCTGTGATGATTTGGGGTGCAATGTCATCTGCTGGTGTTGGTCCATTGTGTTTTTTGAAAACCAAAGTCACTGCACTCGTTTACCAAGAAATTTTGGAGCACTTCATGCTTCCTTCTGCTGACCAGCTTTTTAAAGATGCTGATTTCATTTTCCAGCAGGATTTGGCACCTGCCCACACTGCCAAAAGCACCAAAAGTTGGTTAAATGACCATGGTGTTGGTGTGCTTGACTGGCCAGCAAACTCACCAGACCTGAACCCCATAGAGAATCTATGGGGTATTGTCAAGAGGAAAATGAGAAACAAGAGACCAAAAAATGCAGATGAGCTGAAGGCCACTGTCAAAGAAACCTGGGCATCCATACCACCTCAGCAGTGCCACAAACTGATCACCTCCATGCCACGCCGAATTGAGGCAGTAATTAAAGCAAAAGGAGCCCCTACCAAGTATTGAGTACATATACAGTAAATGAACATACTTTCCAGAAGGCCAACAATTCACTAAAAATGTTTTTTTTATTGGTCTTATGATGTATTCTAATTTGTTGAGATAGTGAATTGGTGGGTTTTTGTTAAATGTGAGCCAAAATCATCACAATTAAAAGAACCAAAGACTTAAACTACTTCAGTCTGTGTGCATTGAATTTATTTAATACACGAGTTTCACAATTTGAGTTGAATTACTGAAATAAATGAACTTTTCCACGACATTCTAATTTATTGAGATGCACCTGTAGAAGCTATAATTAATTTACCTTTCACATTTCAGAGCGAGAGAGAGAGAGGAGAGTGTGTGTGTGTGTGTGTGTGTGTGTGTGTGTGTGTGTGTGTGTATGTAAAGGAGGAGACTCCTGATGTCATTTAATCGTGGATAAATTCTTGTATATATTCACTTCACTCTGCACCGGCTAGTTCAACACTTCAAACTCATGATTTCATATGAATCACTCAGACACGCCGCCTATGCTGAAAACTTTTCAACTGAAAGTCTCGAATCATTCATTCTGACACGGATAAACGACAGGTATTTTTTTAATGTAACTTTTTATTAGCTCATGCTGAATCTGCATTTATTAATTAATTAATTTATTTATTTTTATTATTATTTTTTTGTCTTCTAAATATATTGATGGTGGCTGTCCTTGCAGGTCCATGATGGATTTACTGGCACTTCTGGGTGTTTTTAGTCAGAGTGCTTTATTATCGCTGCTGGCATGTTTAATGCTCATGCTCTTCTGGTGGCGATCTTGTCAGCGGCAGTTACCGGGTCCGTTTCCGTGGCCGTTAATCGGTAACGCCGCTCAGCTCGGCAATTCGCCTCACTTTTACTTCACCCAGATGGCTCAGAAATACGGCGACGTGTTTCAGATCAAACTGGGCAGTCGAACTGTGGTGGTTCTGAACGGGGAAGCGATCAAAGAGGCGTTGATCAAAAAAGCCGTCGATTTTGCCGGCAGACCCGATTTCGCGTCGTTCCGATTCGTGTCCGGGGGGAAAAGTATGGCGTTCGGAAACTACAGCCAGTGGTGGAAAGTACATCGCAAGGTCGCTCACAGCACCGTGAGAACCTTCTCCACGGCCAACATCCACACCAAGCAGACGTTTGAGAAGCACATCGTGAGTGAGATCGGAGAGCTGATTCATCTGTTTCTGAACAAAACTCGCGAGGAGAAATACTTCGAGCCGCACAGTTATCTGGTGGTGTCGGTGGCGAACATCATGAGCGCCGTGTGCTTCGGAAACCGATACTCGTATGATGATGCAGAGTTTAAGCAGGTGGTGGGGAGAAATGATCAGTTCACGAAGACAGTTGGAGCTGGAAGCATCGTGGATGTGATGCCCTGGCTGCAGTACTTCCCAAATCCGATCAAAACTCTCTTTGAGCAGTTTAAAGAGTTCAACAAGGAGTTTAATGAGTTCATTCATTCCAAAGTGGATGAGCACCGCAAGACAATTTCGTTGAGCGTCATCCGTGATATGACCGACGCATTCATCTTTGCTCTGGATAAAGGTTTGTCCGGGGGCCCGGGGGTCTTCCTGGATAAAGAGTTTGTGCCACCGACCATGGGAGACATTTTTGGGGCTAGTCAAGACACTCTATCGACAGCTCTGCAGTGGATAATTCTGTTACTGATCAGGTAAATGCTTGGTGTCATAAACAAAATATCAGCCACATATTTCAAAACGCTGTCAGCATTTATTCATTAACATTTCTTTCTTCCGTGGGAAAATAACATGAACTAATTACTGCAATGTTTACATTGTAAGACTGCCAAACTCCAAAAAGCACAATGAAATACTCAAAATCTTCACTATAAAAAAAACATTGGCAAAAATTGGCTTTATTGGCATGTAGCCTATGGTTCCATGAGAACCTTTAACATGGAATATTATTGCACAAAAGTTTCTTTGTAGTTGTAGGTTTTAGACTATAAAAAAGTAAAAAAAAGTAAAAAAAAAATAATATATATATATCTATAGAGAGAGAGAGAGAGAGAGAGAGAGCTTTTAAAGGAAAATTCTGGTTTAGTTAAGATCAACAGACAGCATTTGTGGCATAATGTTGATTACCACAAATCTGATTTAGGCTTTTTGCAAAAATCTTGGTTGACAGTGAGGCACTTACAATGGAAGTGAATGGGGCCAATCAGAAAGTGTTTCAAAGGTATAGCCACAAAACATAACAGCATGAGTGTTGACATGATTTTAGTGAGACAAAATCGCTTATCTTCTCTGTGTAAAGTTATATCCAATTGTACAACTTTGTTGCTATGACGTAACATTATAAACCCTGTAATCCTGCACAAATGATGATTTAATCAACTTTATAGCTCAAATAATACAAGTTTTCAGAGAGAAAAAAACATGTAAGTGCTTTAAATAAATTAAATAAGTTTCACATTTCTGTCTTTAAACCCTCTTCAAACTGGCTTAATTCACTTCCATTGTAAGTGACTCACTGTAGCTTTTTTTTTTTTTCCCAAGGAGGAAATACATTTTTGTGGTAATAAACATTGTCACAAATGTTGTCGTTTGAGCTTAACTTGTATTAAACACTGGATATTCCTTTAAGAACTTCACTGAAAGTTTCTTTGAGGAGACAGAAATGGTTGTTCTATGGCATCGCTGCAAAAAACCCTTTTTGCACCTCTTATTTTTAACAGTGAAGTCATATAGTTTTGTTAGGTAAACATAAAAATATTTAAGTCATTGTTTGCTGAAAATATCCCCTCCTCCATGGCTCTCTTGATGTCAGTCTTGTCACACATTGTTTCTCACAACTTTCCTGACGATCAAGTTTTGATTTGAACGCAAGTGAAAATTTGACAGTGAAGGGGAAGATATTCAGTGAATAATGACAAACATTTCAGTCTGCTCATCACACACAGCTTTTATGTTCCTTTTATTTGACTTATACACAGGCTCATGTAGAATGTTTGTGCATTAATTTCTGCAACACCCATCATCCATAAAATCATGATCATCCCCTGCCCCTTACGTATTTGTTTATTAAATATTTAACCTAATTTGATAATGCTTTTAGAAGTCTTTATTTTTTTTATTATTTTATTATTTTTCTCCCAGTTTGGAATGCCCAATTCCCAATGTGCTTTTAATGGTCGCGTAGTGATTCGCCTCAATCCGGGTGGCGGAGGACGAATCCCTGTTGCCTCCACGTCTGAGACCGTCAACCCATGCATCTTATCACGTGTCTTGTTGAGCGCGTTGCCACGGAGACGTAGCACATGTGGAGGCTTCACGCCATCTATCGCGGCACCCACACTCAACTCACCACGCGCCCCACCGAGAACGAACCACATTATAGCGACCACGAGGAGGTTACCACATGTGACTCTACCCTCCCTAGCAACCAGGCCAATTTGGTTGCTTAGGAGACCTGGCTGGAGTCACTCAGCATGCCCTGGGATTCAAACTAGCAAACTAGCAAACTCCAGGGGTGGTAGCCAGCGTCTTTTACCACTGAGCTGGGTAGCTCAGTGGTAAGAGACGCTGGCTACCACCCCTGGAGTTTGCTAGTTCGCTAGTTCGAATCCTGGCCACTTTTATAAGTCATTAAGACTGTAGTACTCTCAACTCAGTTTAACACATTTCACAATGTTCAAATCCATTCTGCAGAAATCCACAGATTTTCCAACAGATTTAGCACAGAAAAATGGCAAATAATAATAATAAAAAAAGGTCAGGGCCTGCTTATATCGTCCTTTTTTTAAATTGCCAGTAAAATCACCATGCACTTTCATTGCATGGAAAAGAGCAGCGTGAACACTCTGCAATGTACTGTATCTCATTTTATGTTCCATGGAAGAAAGAAAACAATATGGGTTTGGATGACATAATGACGAGTAAATGATGACAGCAATGCGAGGAACAGGATACAACTAACAGAATGTGCACTAGAGACAGAGAGATCTCAACAACACAGAACTCTTTTGAAGTAGGAACCAGTGGAGCTGTGCTTGTGGGTTATGTAACTTTCCCGTGCAGATCTTGGCAGTGAATAAGAAGGGCAGGTTATAGCAAAACAAAATGAAATTTGACCCACTAACACTTTTAAACATGTAGGCCACTGTATGAAAGATAAAGAGCACAATGGCTGCTTCATTTAGGCTACCTTTTTATTTATAAATAGGAGTGATATAGCAAGTAATAACTTGCATTGCATTTAAATCATCTACCACACATAATGTTGATTATTTCTTCTGTTATTCTAATTTGCAACAATCTCATTTTCAATGTTTGGTTGCAGCTGTCAATATTATGGTGTGTTCAAATGTTTTTCACTTACATTGTAGGTATCCAGAAGTTCAGAAACGTCTGCAAGAGGATGTCGACCGAGTGGTGGATCGCAGTCGCCTTCCAACCATTGCAGACCAGCCCCATCTTCCGTACATCATGGCCTTCATCTACGAGGTCATGCGATTCACCTCGTTCATCCCCGTAACAATTCCCCACAGCACGACCACAGATACGTCCATCAATGGCTATCCCATCCCCAAAGACACAGTCATTTTCGTCAACCAATGGTCTTTGAACCATGACCCGACCAAATGGGATCAGCCAGAGGAATTCAATCCACAGCGCTTCCTGGACGAGGATGGAGCTCTCAACAAGGACGTAACCACCAATGTGCTGATTTTCTCTGTAGGGAAGCGCAGGTGCATTGGAGAGGACTTGTCTAAAATCCAGCTCTTCCTCTCTACCTCGTTACTAGTCCATCAGTGTAATTTCACAGTAGATAGGACTCCCAGTATGGACTATATGTATGGGCTTACACTTAAGCCAAAAGCATTCAAAATGGCTGTCACGCTCCGTGACAATGCAGAACTTCTGGAGAACTTGGCAGGAGAATCTCAAACTCCTACACAAAAGAGACAAAGACCTCAAGTTTGAAGTGAAATCAAAGCACACAGTTAAAAGACTAAAACCGTGCCAAATGAAGGTGGCTAAGAAAACAAACACTGAAGAAAATGTCAAAGCACAGCTGAATACCAGCATGTGTGAATAAATATCAAGATATTTATAGACATCATGCTCAGGCAAAAAACAAAAAAACAAACAAAAAACAAACAAACAAAAAATTCTTTACCAGAATGAGCTACAGAAAAGCATTTGTTCATCAAAATGTCATTACATGATGCACTGATTTACTGTATATTCAACAAGAGTAGCAAAGCAGAACCTATACAACGAGTCCAGTCAGTTCTCACTGACATTATATGGTAGTTTATTCTATTAAAAAAAATTAATAGCATCCATGTTTGATTTACAAGATTATTGAGACATTTAGAAACTTAGCATTATTCAGATAAGAGATGTGTTTTGCAGTGAGGCCAAAAGAATTAGAATTGAAGGTAGTGCTTACAAAAATTGCATGGTTAAAGTCAATGTGAAATTTTGTTTGCAACCCATTTTGCTTCCGTAATTTGGCATATTTCTGAGCGAAAAAGGATATTAATCATGAAAAAAAAATCTATGGCGGGACTTGATCCATCAAGAATTTACTATATTGTGAGAAGTGTGGCATATCAGAATAAAGCCAGGTGTTTGGAGAGGAAGGGTTGAAAATTAAGAGGATTCATGATGTCAACCAGAAAGTAGAGATGTTGCAAGTTTTTACATTTTTGTAAAAGGTTACAAAGACAAACTGTTTTGTATTTGGAATGGCATGCACTGGTTTCACAGAATCACGTTACTATACCTACATTTTTGCAAAATAATTTTTACATGGCTCATTGTACGTATCGCAGCATTTTACTGGTGAAATGTCCACTAGAGGCGCTGCAACAACAATGACTTTTATTCACTTTCACACAAATCATGAGTTAAATGGCAGATGATCATTTATTAAGCATTTACTTTTCACCCTGTTCCTCACACAATGCTATCTTATGACTGTGAGACCAGAGATCCAAGTGTGGAGGCAAACAAGACTGTATTTAGTAAACTCAGCAGAGCTGGGGAAACCCGGCACCGACTGCAGCAGGGCGATGGAGAGTGTGTTCGTAGGCTTGTGTGCATCATGGTAGTGTGGAGAGCAGAGTCGATGTAGGGCGAGGAGAAGAATCAGATACAGTTGAAGTCAGAAGTTTACATACACCTTAGCCAAACATATTTAAACTCAGTTTTTCAAAATTCCTGACATTTAATGTTAGAAAACATTCCCAGTCTTAGGTCAGTTAGGATCACTACTTTAAGAATGTGAAATGTCAGAGTAACAGCAGAGAGAATAATATTTTTCAGCTTTTATTTCTTTCATCACATTCCCAGTGGGTCAGTCATTTACATACACTTTGTTAGTATTTGGTATCATTGCCTTTAAATTGTTTAACTTGGGTCAAATATTTTGGGTAGCCTTCCACAAGCTTCTCACAATAAGTTGCTGGAATTCTGGCCCATTCCTCCAGACAGAACTGGTGTAACTGAATCATGTTTGAATTCCTCCTTGCTCACAAATGCTTTTTCAGTTCTGCACACAAATTTCCTATCGAATTGAGGTCAGGGCTTTGTGATGGCCACTCCAATACCTTGACTTTGTTGTCCTTAAGCCATTTTGCCACAACTTTGGAGGTATGCTTGGGGTCATTGTCCATTTGGAAGACCCATTTGCGACCGAGCTTTAACTTCCTGGCTGATGTCCTGAGATGTTGCTTCACTATTTTGTGAAGTGCACAGTCCCTCCTGCAGCAAAGCACCCCCACAACATGATGCTGCCACCCCCATGCTTCATGGTTGGGATGGTGATCTTCAGCTTGCAAGCCTCACCCTTTTTCCTCCAAACATAACGATGGACATTATGGCCAAACAGTTCAATTTTTGTTTCATCAGACCAGAGGACATTTCTCCAAGATCGTTGTCCCCATGTGCACTAGCAAACTCTAGTCTGTTTTTTTTTTATGGCGGTTTTGGAGCAATGGCTTAATCCTTGCTGACCAGCTTTTCAGGTTATTTCAATATAGGACTCGTTTTACTGTGGATATAGATACTTGTATACCGGTTTCCTCCAGCATCTTCACAAGGTTTTTTGCTGTTGTTCTGGGATTGATTTGCACTTTTTAAACCAAACTACATTCATCTCTAGGAGACCGAATGTATCTCCTTCCTGAGTGGTATGATGGCTGCGTAGTCCCATGGTGTTTATACTTGGGTACTGTTGTTTGTACAGATGAATGTGGTACCTTTAGGTGTTTAGAAATTGCTCCCAAGGATGAACCAGACTTGTGGAGGTCCACAATTTTTTTTCTGAGGTCTTGCTGATTTTTTTTTACTTTTGAGTTTGAAGGTAGGCCTTAAAATACATCCACAGGTACACCTTCCTATTGACTCCAATTAGCCTATCAGAAGCTAATTGGCTTGACATCATTTTCTGGAATTGTACAAGCTGCTTAAAGGCACAGTTAACTTAGTGTATGTAAACTTCTGACACACTGGAATTGTGATATAGTCCATTAAAAGTGAAACAATCTGTCTGTAAACAATTGTTGGAAAAATTACTAGTGTCATGCACAAAGTAGATGTCCTAAACGACTTGCCAGAACTATAGTTTGCTAACATGAAATCTGTGGATTTGTTAAAAAATGAGTTTTAATGACTTCAACCTAAGTGTATGTAAACTTCTGACTTCAACTGTATCAGTGCACCTGACAGGAAGGTAAGCACATTTTAGGCGCACAGGCAGGGACTGGCAACCAGTTCGGAAAACATGAAACAAGACCGACTAGGGCAGAGAGAGCGAGGTGAGTAAAGGCCGAAACTTCACGCAAGTACGCAAATGCAGACACGAGCACTTGGACAACACATGGCCAACGTGTGGTCCCGTTGTACATACATTACATGCGCTCTGGCATTGCTCTGGCAGTTACAAACCTCAGACCACAAGAGGGCAATAGATAATAAAAATAATTTTTTAGGCGTGACCATGAAACCGGTGCTGTGTCCAAAACCAGTATTTTATAGATCCATGTCCGAAACCAGGAAAATGTTGCCTTCGGAGGCAGGATGAAAATAAGGTGCTTTTCAAACTGTTTGGAGACCAGTTCCTTAAGCGTTCCATTAATTCAAAACAGCTGTCAGTTAAGCCATACTGATTAGGCAGCAAGTCAGCTGCCTACGTATTTGGATGCAGCCCAGATGTGGTAGATGAGTCGATAGTTGAGAAGTGGGGAGAGACACGGAGCAAAAACAAGATCGCTTGAATGGACTGTGGACAAATGTCATATATATTTTTTTAGAAAAGATTCAACTCAAATTGCTGCCCGAGTCCGCCATGACAGTTGTTGATTGAAAGAAGAAAATCCACTCTAGGGTCCCTTGCGGCAATGCTGAGAATGCAGCATGTACTTGTGTTGGGTTATGAATTGAGCGTTGACACATTTCACAACACAACAACATGTGAAATCATGCTTGCGTAGCAAGGTGCTTCTGCATTCACGTACTTATGTTTGGGCTTTAACTCAACACACAACAACAATCTAGCAAAGAACACAAAACAGAGCGGAGCAAATATAGGCAGAAAGCAAATCACAATCAGGTGCTGCTTGCTTGCAGAAAGTGGAATAAACAGTGTCACCATGGAAACAACCAGCATCCCATGAGGAAGCTGATTCCATGAGCCGAGCGACACCTGACACACATGAGAAGAAATGTAAACACAGGAGGAACAACCCCACGGACTCACCGACCATGACAATGACATCAAAACACTTTGACGATAGTGCATGACTTGTGCACTATACATGTTTGCCTCAGAAATTGCATTTTTAATTTTTTTTTATTTAAAACTCAATAGAGCATAACCTTAAAAAAACTTTTAAAAATGTACTCGCTTTTAGCGCCACACAGTGGATAGCCACGTTCAAGAGACTGCAATATTATGTAGTGCTTATGTAGTGCTTGATAATGTAGGACCTCAGGTTAAACCTGCCTGCGTGTCTCTACAGTAATTAAGACCAAATATGTGCATTAAAAACAGTAAATTGTGTCGATTTTAATTTTACTTTGACAAACATAGTTCTTTTTGGAATGTACAGATACAGTGACAGCTATGTCACCACTCTGTTATTACTTTTAAATGACTGCAACACAAGTTTATTTTTCTTTAGCTGTTTTTGAGGGTACTTTAGTTCGAACTAGCCCTGTGCTGCATTGATAACATCACTATATGATGCTCATCAAATGAGAAATTTGTACATTATAATCTTGCAACACTTTACACATTGTTCCTCTTTAATTATTATGCTCCTTAAAAGTGTTTCCTGATTCTCAATTCACCTTTACTGAGGTCTGTGCATTGTTATTATAGACTTCTTAGCATTAATCTATAATTAACAAATAACAAAGGTGGGTTTTACACAGTCCACTTCCATTGTGTTCCCTTAATCTCCCTCCCAATCAAACATTGTCTAGATAATTTTGCAGCCTGAGTGGTGCAAGTCACAAGAATTCTTTGGATGGTGAAACTATTGTGGGCATATTTCTATTTTTTGAGTTGAATGTGATATTTCATACACTACCGGTCAAAAGTTTTGAAACACTTGACTGAAATGTTTCTCATGATCTCAAAAATCTTTTGATCTGAAGGCGTATGCTTAAATGTTTGAAATTAGTTTTGTAGACAAAAATATAATTGTGCCACCATATTAATTTATTTAATTATAAAACTAAACTTTAATTAAAAATAGAAAGTTTTTGAAATGGATGACTTGGACCAAATAATAAAGAAAAGCAGCCAATAAGTGTCCAACATAGATGAGAACTCCTTCAATACTGTTTAAAAAGCATCCCAGGGTGATACCTCAAGAAGTTGGTTGAGAAAATGTCAAGAGTACATGTCTGCAAATTATAGGCAAAGGGTGACTACTTTGAAGATGCTAAAATATAACACAGTTTTGATATATTTAGGATTTTTAGTCACAACATAATTCCCATAGTTCCATTTATGTAATTTTTATTACTATTATTCTAAAATGTGAAAAACAATTATAATAAAGAATGAGTAAGTGTTTCAAAACTTTTGACCAGTAGTGTATAATATGGCACATGAAATCACCTGAGCAGACAGGAAATACATTTTGCATCCCTTGGGTCCCTTCTAAGGGATTCATGAAGGGGAATTACAGGGTTTGTTAACTAACATATATATATATATATATATGTTTTTGCTTCCTTCTACAAACTGCTGCTGTAATTGTGATGTTTGATCTGTTGTAATATATTTTTGAACTGTAATCACATTAGATGTTTATAGATGTTTGATCTATTTTTAGATCAACATTATATGTGCAAAACGATTGATATATGTTTGTAACTGAATAGATGATATTTAGATCCCATGTTGTTATACAAACATAAAATTATATTTTTCTACTTCATATAAGCTTTGACATTTGGCTGCTGTGTGAATTCTAAACTGCATACAGTTTACATCTTATGGCTAATAAAGCTATTCTTTGTTTATCAGTAAAAAAAAAAAAAAAAAAACTCCTTCCCTACTTTAAAGGCTTAAATACGCAGAGAAAGCTGGAAGTAAGCCATTTGAAGCTTGATGAAGACTGCACTGTTTGAGAATCCAAACCTAGCCCTACATAGCAACTTTGATCAACCAATGGTGCGAGTTTGGGGCAGGGCGATCTGTTTTTTGACCAGTGGCAGATAAGTGTGCAGGATATCTGTTTGAAAACACACTATTTTTGCATTTCAATTTGGTGATGCTAGTGGCACAGAAATTACACACTTTACATTTAAAAGTATAATATTGTATTCACTTTTAACCTATTTGGTTTTGGCATTGATTTCTTTCTTGCTCAAGATCTAGACACAATGTGAGTGTGCAAAACATGTCTGTTTACTGTATAAAAACAAACGGACCCACATTATGTTAGGTGTCTTTAACTACTACTGTATGTACTTAAGTAGTACATTGTATCGAATGCTTACTATGTAATTAAGAAGTACAATGCTAATGTACATACATAATTGTTGTTAGAGTATTGAACTTACACTTAAATTACCTGCATTTAATTACATCTGTAGTTACACTGTTAACCTTACCCCTTAACCTAACCATACCCCAACACTTACCTCAAACCCTAACACTACATCTAAACCTATCTGTACCTCAACCTCAGTAGCAGCAGCGGAAAATTTTGTCAAGCCTTTAGGCAATTAGCCAATTAGCTTCTGATAGGCCAATTGGCTAATTGGAGTCAATTGGAGGTGTACCTGTGGATGTATTTTAAGGCCTACCTTCAAACTCAGTGCCTCTTTGCTTGACATCATGGGAAAATCAAAAGAAATCAACCTCATAAAAAAAACTGTGGACCTCCATAAGTCTGGTTCATCCTTGGGAGCAATTTCCAAACACCTGAAATACGCAAGTATAAACACCATGGGACCACCCAGCCATCATAACGCTCAGGAAGTAGACTCATTCGTTCTCCTAGAGATGAATGTAGTTTGATGCGAAAAGTGCAAATAAATCCCACAACAGTAAAGGACCTTGTGAAGATGCTGGAGGAAACAGGTATACAAGTATCTATATCCACAGTAAAACGAGTCTTATATCAACATAACCTGAAAGACTGCTCAGAAGCCACTGCTCCAGCCAGATTACAGTTTGCAATTGAACATGCGGACAAAGATCTTACTTTTTGGAGAAATGTCCTCTGGTCTGATGAAATAAAAATTGAACTGTTTGGCCATAATGCCCATCGTTATGTTTGGAGGGTGAGGCTTGCAAGCCGAAGAACACCATCCCAACCGTGAAGCATTGGGGTGGCAGCATCATGGTGGTGCTTTGCTGCAGGAGGGACTGGTGCACTTCACAAAATAAATGAGGAAGGAAAATTATGTGGATATATTGCAGCAACATCTCAAGACATCAGCCAGGAAGTTAAAGCTTGGTCGCAAATGGACAATGACCCCAAGCATACCTCCAAAGTTGTGGCAAAATGTCAGTACTTTGATAAAAGTACTGGAGTGGCCATCACATTTACATTTATGCATTTGGCAGATGCTTTTATCCAAAGCAACTTACAGTGCCCTTATTACAGGGACAATCCCCCTGGAGCAACCTGGAGTTAAGTGCCTTGCTCAAGGACACAATGGTGGTGGCTGTGGGGATTGAACCAACAACCTTTTGCTTACCAGTTCATTGCTTTAGTCCACTACACCACCACCACCACTCCATCACAAAGCCCTGACCTCAATTCGATAGAAAATTTTTGGGCAGAACTGAAAAAGCATGCGTGAGCAAGGAGGCCTACAAACCTGGCTCGGTTACACCAGTTCTGCCAGAAGGAAATGGCCAAAATTCCAGCAACTTGTGGAAGACTACCCAAAAAGTTTGACCCAAGTTAAACAATTTAAAGGCAATGCTACCAAACACCAACAAAGTGTTTGTAAACTTCTGACCCGCTGAAATAATTCATTCTCTTTACTATTATTCTGACATTTCACATTCTTAAAATAAAGTAGTGATCCTAACTGACCTAAGACAGGGAATGTTTTCTTTGATTAAATGTCAGGAATTGTGAAAAACTAAGTATAAATGTATTTGGCTAAGGTGTATGTAAACTTCTGACTTCAACTGTAGTTACGCAATAATGACATTGCATTGTATGTATTTTAATATCAGTACATAGTTGTTAAAGACATCTAATATAAAGTGGGACCAAACAAGTCAAATGCGGCTCACTGCTGCCATTATTTATCGCTGATCAGGCGGAGGGAGACGAAGCGTGCATTAGCATCTGTCAGTGGGAGGTCGTTAACACTTGACCATCGGGACTCCCTGCTGAGTTAATGGCTTCAAAAACTGAAAAAGTATATCAGGCTTGCTTGAAAAAAAATTTCTGTTGCCAAGCTGGCCTCTTGTGTTCTCTTCAAGTGACCAATGAGCTTCTTTTACTGAAGAACTGACAAGACGTCGTGGTGATCTGAATGTTTGAATCTGTGATCGCACTCAGCTGCATATCATCACAAACGGTGATTGTAATCCATAGTTATTCTGTTACCAAGTGTTATTTCTGGCACCAACAGTTATTTCAGCGAGCTCCACATGCAGGGAATCAGAGAGACAGAGTTGCGGTTAGTCGGTAGGTTTGTCACCCCTCCACCATTCTTAATCTGTAAGTATGTCATACCTCTGACTGAAAGAGCGAGATCTCACCAAAACAGTCTGCACACCCCAGGCAAAAATCAAATCTAGTCTGCTAGTGTGGCGCCAGCTCTAGGCAAAAAGAGAAAAAAAACAGCCATTCCAATTTTACCCATTGCCCACATCATATGTGCATGGAGTAACTCAATTCAGCAATAATGAAACAGAAGGAAAGTGTCAAGAATAGATCCTTCCTTGCAAAGTGCTTTATCTTGCTTTCGCAGTACATCCTGTATGATCAGGTTGAGGTTTGTAGCCAGCATCCAAGCTATGAGTGCGTGACAAGTCCAGATAAAGCCAGCTGATTACTGATATGCCAACAGCAGCCCAGGCCCTGCTACAGAAAAGAAAACACTCTTCACCATTGTAGGATCAATGGTAAAGCTGTTGCAGAGGCATTTTCAACAAGGAGGCAAAGGCAAAGCCTTTATCCTAAAAAAGTTAGGATAAAACAATTAACAGTACAAAAATAAAACAAAACAAATGGCAAAATATGAGATCAAAGAGTCTGAACTCAGTCCAACAGCGACACCAGCAGATAAAGTTTCAGATGGAGGCAGCATCTCGTTGCCTCTCTAACCTCATTGTGCTCAGATGGAGTTTGAATTAGCAAGCATTCCACTGACTTGTTTGAACACTCCTTCAATGTTAAGTCTCTGGGATTTTCTGATTTTTGATAGTCCGCATTACGAAACCCATAAGTTTGTAAGCACACAATTCGAGAACAATCTGAAGATTTGTACCAGCCAGGTTTAATGTAGTTTGAAAGCTCTTGGAGGAGTTAATGTTAGAAAGTTTGGTCTCGATTAAGGAATTTTGAAAAAACCCTAAACCAAGTTGCCAATCCGGAAATGTTAAAATACTACCAATTTCAAAAGTATAACTACAAGACGTAAATAATATGCGTGTTAACCTGATTTTATTGAGATAAAATGGCTTACTAACATTTTCTGTGTAAAGTTATATGCAATTTTACAACTTTGCTATGACAACATAATGCCATAAAACCTAAAACGGTCATAAAAACTAATATTCAAACAACTTTACAGATCAAATTATACAGCTGTAAAAGAAAAATGTATGTGAAAGCATTTTTTATAATAATATTAGCATCACATTTCTGCCTTACTGTAAACTATTTTGCTTTTTTTATGAAAATGAGGGACAAATCAAAATAATTTTTTGTGGTAATCAATGTTAACCCACAGATGTTGTCATCTGAGATTAACTTGTATTGAACCTGGAATATTCCTTTGAATGATTACAAATAGTGACCGTTGTCCACAGCATGGCTGTATAACTGACCGCTCGTCCAGGGAATCTTTGTTCCATACTTCACTTTGGTCTCTACAAGTAGCTAATAAAATAAGCTAGAGGGGTCCATGGGTCTATAAAGATGAAAACTCCTGCCTTAAAGAATGCAATGAAAGCATCCACTCATGCTTGGATGTACGATGGTGAACTGATGTAACGAGAGGTAGATGTCCAGACATGAAAAGGTTATTTCCTTTTACAACTGATGGGTGTTGACTCAGTGCGAGTACCCTGTAATATCACTCTCTGCTCGACACCTGAAATCAGCACATCTTTTTTCTTTCTCTCTCTCTTCCTGGCATTCGCCTGGACAAGAGTGTACAGGCATAAAAACATTTGAAAACTACCTGCACACTCTGACCTACATTTAAGTCCTTATAGGTGAAGTGTGTGATTATTTAGGTGTTAACATACTTCCATTCTAATTTAATACACAGAGAAAACTACAGGTAAATCATTGGTAGGTTGATTCCCATGAAAAGTGTAAATGCTTGACACTTTTAAAACATTGCTTTGTTTGAGCATCCCAACCAGCCTGACA
The DNA here is from genome assembly GCF_019703515.2 of Myxocyprinus asiaticus. Taxonomy (NCBI): domain Eukaryota; kingdom Metazoa; phylum Chordata; class Actinopteri; order Cypriniformes; family Catostomidae; genus Myxocyprinus; species Myxocyprinus asiaticus. Next base: position 39,974,333 of record NC_059366.1, read on the forward strand.
CAGCAACATTGGCTGGATGAATGGCATACATTTAGGGACTATCTATTCCACCAATGGCAGACAGTGGTTTGGGCAACCTGCTTGTAAACAGTCATCATTTTTGCAATGCTATTTGGTATCTAGTGGAGCAGATATAACACACTACATCTTTTACATGGAAGGAAAAAACATGAATAATTAATTTCAATAAATCACAGCATAACACAGTCTGAATTCACCTTATTGTATATTATACTGAGCGGCAATGATGAATTTCAAAGTAATGTACAAATCATAAACAATCTAAAATATACAATTTTTATAGAGCAAGTGCAATCACATTATATTACAAATACAAAACCTATTAAAACCTAATAAAATTATTAAATCCAGATGGAGCTATTTGGGCATCCCAAATCAAAGACTTTTACAACTGTTAAAAAGTGCATATGCACTGGGAAGACCATGATATGAACATTTCTAAAATAAATAAGAGAACTTTAGATTAGCACAAAGTCTCATATCAGCATTGTCTTTTAGGAGATGACGGCAGTTGACAGCAGTCAAAGGAATCCAGGGACTTCACCTAAATATGCCACCAGCTACAGTGATTTTAGCCACCTGAGTCTTAGCCTTCTTTACAAAACCTAAAAAATGACATCATCCCTTGAGTTTTGTGGGCATTTGAAGAGATTAGGTGTTATTAAAGGTATGAATGAAAGAATTGTAACAGTAGCCAATGGAAGGGATGGCGTAGCCAATAGGTGAATTTTAGCCATTGGTTACCTCTAAAATGTTCTGAGAGAAGAAAACAGAAAAGATCAAAAGGAATTAAGCCGTCCTGAGACCGTCCTGCAAAACACATACAGTATTTGATGTGTAAACTAAAAACAAGCTGAAACTTTTGCCTGTCGTTTAAATAAAATACTGCTGATGGACTCCCTTTTAATATGAGCACTAAAAATGCAAATAAATAGCTATTTCCACACATCTACATTGCATGTTGCCCAACATTTGTAGTTCATGTGTTGCTTTGTGGATAAAGAGCTACCGTCCAGTCACAGTTGAGTCCGTAAGGGGACATGGAACAAAAAGGAAGACAGCTTTTGTTCCCTTGTGCTGAATTAAAGTGATGAAAGAAGAGAGCCCAATTCATTCTGTGCTTCCTCATCCTCTAGAGTGAACACAAAACAATTCAGTTACTGGGAAGAAATTACAAGAAATATAAAGCATAAAGTATAGTGAAAAATACAGTGCTTGAAGTGGGAAAAAAATGGATGCTCCAAAATAATAAACAATAATGTATAATTTATATAATGTATATATAAGTTGTGTAATCTACCACATTTACATTTTATTTGTATTCCTTAAAGAGAAATTGTATGCGTTCAAATTGAATTTCAGCACATAAAATTAATCGCATTAACTCTATAAAAAAAAGAAAACAAATTGTTTAGACCCCCCTGTTTGCTTGCCGAGTGAAGCTGTGGTCTGTTCATGTCATAAAATATTTTAAAACAATTCAATAATTTTGTTTGTGGCAGACGGTTTGCACATTGGAAAAACTATCACTGTTGATGCATACTCTATTGTCCACCCCTTAAGTTCACATACCTGTAATACCATCTGTCAGATGGCCCATCATATTTAAATGGGCAGTTCTTAGCCAAATTAAAGGGTTAGTTCACCCAAAAATGAAAATTCTCTCATCATTTACTCACCCTCATGCCATCTAAGACCAGTCCATGGATCGCCACCTTACCGTGGTGGAGGGGTTTGAGTGCCCCAGTGACCCTGGGAGCTAGGTTGTCTGGAGCATTAGCTCCTGGTAGGGCCTCCATTGGCAAACTGGTCCCAGGCGAGGGGCCAGACAAAGAGCAATCCAACCTTACCACCTATGATGAGGTCACTAAATGGAAGTGGAGTCACCTCGCCTGGATTAGGGAGACCGGGGCACTCTCCTGGAGACAGGCCTGGGAGAGGAGCTCGTAGGTGAGCACCTGGTGGCTCAGCCTTAAAGTATAACATGAGGTCACCTCCTTGTGGGCTCACCACCTGCAAGGAGGAAAATAGGGGATGGGTGTAATGCCCAATGGGTGGTGGACAAAGGCGTAATCCTATAGAGACTGTACCTTGGCTACGGAAACTGGATTTTGGTAAGTGGAATGTGACCTCACTGGTGGGGAAGGAGCCGTAGTTGGTGCGGGAGGTTGAGCGATACCAACTAGATACTATATACACTGCCTGGCCAAAAAAAAAGTTGCCGTTTGGATTTAAATAATGGTTATGATCTGGGGTTCCTTCAATTGGTGCCGAGCCTCATAAGTCCCCGGTTTTAGTTTAGCCCGGTAGACGAGAGGGTCGCCTTAATGTGACTTTGTGTTGCAGAGGGAGAGGCTCTAGCTCTGGTTTGTGCCTATGCACTAAATCGCAGCTAGGAAAATACGGCCTTTTTGGAGGCCCTGAGTGATGTCCTGGAAGGGGTGCTGCCTGGGGGCTCTATAGTTCTGCTGGGCAACTTCAACACCCATACTGGCAACGATGGAGAAACCTAGAGGGGAGTGATTGGGAGGAATGGCCTGCCCAATCTAAACCCGAGCTGTGTTTTGTTTTTGGACTTCTGTGCTAGTCATTGATTGGCCATAACAAACACCATGTTCGAACATAAGGTTGTTCATAAGTGTACCTGGTACCAGAGCACCTTATGCCAAAGGTCAATGATCGACTTTATTGTTGACACATCCCCTATGGAGGAGGCAGGGACAGAGGACTCAGGGGGATCTTGGGCCATTTCACCGGCTGAAGTCACTGAGGCAGTCAAAAAGCTCTGAAGTGGTAAGGCCCCGGGAGTGGACGAGATTCGCCCTGAGATGCTGAAGGCCCTGGATGGTGGTGGGCTTTCATGGCTGACACACCTCTTTAGCATCATGTGGAAATCGGGGACAGTGCCTGGGGATTGGCAAACGGGGGTGGTGGTTCCCAATTTTAAAAAGGGGGACCAGAGGGTGTATTCCAATTATCAAGGGATCACAGTTCTCAGCCTACCTGGGAAAGCCTATGCCAGGGTGCTGGAAAGAAGACTCCAAACAATAATTGAACCTCAGCTAGAGGAGGAGCAATGTGGATTCTTTCACGGTCATGGAACAGTGGATCAGCTCTTTACCTTGGTGAGGATCCAAGAGGGGGAGTGGGAGTTTGTTCACCCAGTTTACATGTGTTTTGTGGACTTGAAGAAAGCTTTTGACCATATATCCTGGGGTGTCTTGTGAGGGGTACTAAGGGAGTATGGGGTCCCGGGGCCGCTAATGCGTTCCATCAGGTCTCTGTATATCCGGTGCGAGAGCTGTGTCCGCATTCTCGGTAGTAAGTCAAGCTTGTTCCCAGTAGATGTTGGTCCGCCAAGGCTGTCCCTTGTTACCTATCCTGTTTGTGACACTCATGGACACGATTTCAAGGCGCAGCCGAGGATCAGAGTGTGTCCAGTTTGGGGGCCTCAGGGTTTCATCTCTGCTTTTTGCAGACGATGTTGTTCTGATGGCATCGTCAGGCTGCAAACTCCAGCGTGCACTGGGGCTGTTTGCGGCTGAGTGTGAAACGGTTGGGATGAGCACTTCCAAATCTGAGGCCATGGTTCTCTATTGGAAAATGGTGGATTGTCCCCTCCTGATTGGGAGTGAGCTACTTCCCAAAGTGGAGGAGTTTAAGTATCTTGGGGTCTTGTTCATGAGTGAGGGTAAACTGGAGCATGAGATTGATAGGCGGATCGGTGAAGTGGCAGCAGTATTGCGGTCGTTGTACCAATCAATCTATGTTCCTGCCCTCATCTATGGTCATGAGCTTTGGGTAGTGACCGAAAGAACGAGGTCGTGGATACAAGCGGCCGGAATGAGTTTTCTTCGCAGGGTGGCTGAGCTCACCCTAAGAGATAGGGTGCGAAGCTCAGACATCCGGGAGAGGCTTGGAGTAGAGATGCTGCTCCTCTGCATTGATAGGTGCCAGTTGAGGTGGTTCAGGGATATGGTCAGGATGCCCCCTGGGCACCTTCCTAGGGAGACATTCTGGGCATGTCCAGCTGGGAAGAGACCCAGGGGCAGACCCAGAACATGCTGGAAAGATTATGTCTCTCGGCTGGTCTGAGAACGCCTTGGGATCCCCCAGGAAGAGCTGGAGGATGTGGCTGGGGTAAAGGACATATGGGCTGTCTTGCAGAGTCTGCTGCCACCACGACCCAGACCCGGATAAGCAGAGGAAAATGGATGGATGGATGGATGGATGGATGGATGGATGGATGCCATCTAAGATGTGTATAACTTTCTTTCTTCAGCAGAACACAAACAAAGATTTTTAGAAGAATATCTCCGCTCTGTAGGTCCATACAAAGCAAGTAAATGTTGGCTTTTAAGCTCCAAAACACAGATCAAGTCAGTATAAACAATCCATCAAACTCTAGTGGTTAAATCAATGTCTTCTGAAGTGATCGAATTGATTTTGGGAGAGAACAGATGGAAATGTAACTCCTTTTTCACTGTACAGCTTGGCATCAGTCTCCTTGGTGACTGTGATTTTAAGCTCGATTACACTTCCTATAGCGGCATCTAGCACTCTGTGCATGCGTGAAGTACTAGGAAGTATAATTGAGCTTGAAATTATGATCATGCCTAGAGACTGCAATGGCAAGATGTACAGTGAAAAAGGAGTTATATTTAGGTCAGTTTTCACCCAAAAATAATTGGAATGCTTCAGAAGACATGGATTAAACCACTGGAGTCTTATGGATTCCTTTTATACAGTCTTTATCTCCTTTTTGTTGCTTCAAAGATTTGCCCACCATTCACTTGCATTGTATGGACCTACAGAGCAGAGATATTCTTCTAAATATCATTGTTTGTGTTCTGCAGAAGAAATTAAGTCATACACATCAAGGATGGCATGAGGGTGAGTAAATGATGAGAGAAAGTTCATTTTTGGGTGAACTTTCCCTTTAAGTTAAAATATACACCAAATTTAATGCTGAAAGTCAAAATGTAGTCAACGAAGAAAAAAAACAATGCCCGGTACTATTAATAGTTCAGAATTGGCAATTCTCTGTACCGGCCCACTTCAAGCACCACTGTTACATCAAAGGTTTCTAAAAAATAAGACACCTCTTTAGTCACAATACTCATTGCAGAAGCAGCGTCACACATCTGTCTGGCTTGAATGCTCTGACCCAAATCTTTGTAACATCGACAAGAGAAAAGTGATATATTGTGTTATATGCCATTAAAGTAAAACATTGCCAGATGCTCTAATGCTCTCTTGCCCTCAATGTTTCTTTATGGCAATCTTTTATGGCTTTGTTGCGAAACCTGGTGAATTTCCTACATAGTCAGAATTTTATGGCATATACAATACATTGCTGCCTATTTAGAACGCTCCAAATTGGTTTTATTTCAGTAAGAATGCAGGTTTAGAAGGCAGCTGCCGCTGAAGGTAGTAGACAGCAAGGCAACTCAAGGTTTTGAAACAGAGCCAACATACTACCCGCCACTTTATTATATATATGTAATCAATATTCATTATTAAGAGAACAATGTAATAATATTCCAAACAATAGTGCTGTTACCTTGGCTAAAAACACATAGTTGAATTTTGAGTACTTTGGACTGATCTCTTCTGCCTTTAGAATCGAACAAAGGACAAAGAGAGTAAATGGACACAATTAGAACACATATCAGACATCCACAGTCATATACTGTATCTGTGCATCATCATCAATGGATGAACCCTTGTGCACCCTTCATTACGGGTGCATTCTTGTGGTCTTTGGGGTCAAATTTCACCCCAAACAATAACCATGTAATTTTGTACCATAATCATGGATTTTTTTTAAACAAATGTAATAACACTAACTTCACTAATTTATAAACTCTAAAGTTGTGCAGTTTTTTGGGGGTTGTGGTATTTTTATTTTTTTCACCTTATTTACCTTGAAATCAATAAACTACACCATTAATTTTCATATACAGTAAAATCAGAACATTTTATGTTACATTTACTTTAGTGAAGATCTACATTTCTCAGTTTCATTCAGGGAGAAAATATGAAAAAGGTGTCATGCATTAGGAGCAGATTGCTGCAATTTTTTTTGCATTTTAGGTGTAGTTAATTAACATACAAGAAGATGAAAAAGTAGAAATAAGGAATGCACTGCTTTCAACCAAAAGTTTATAGCGCATTCCCCAGCTCTTTGCATGTTAAATTAGGTATTAAACAATTATCATTGTAGGTCGTAAAACCTCCACTCTATAATCAGGGCAATATATTACACCGTCGACATTTACAAGACTTACACAATCACATGAAAGATAACACTGCAGTAGCCAAATACAGCTGATGTTGCCAATTATCATCTTGGTAAAACTGGCGCAACAGGAGGTAAATTTTTATAATTTTTCTCCATAGAGATTTTTATTGATAATTTACAGTGAAGAACTACACATGTATCCACATTTTCCTTGAGCAACCACTGGGGCGGCTCCATGATGATTCTAATTGCCACTGGAATGTTTTATGGTTTCAGTCTCCATAAAATGCAATGTAAAAACTACCAAAGTGAGCAATCAACATGAAGTAGTAAATAAAATCACCATAACTAACCTCGGGCCATTGCTTTATGTCATCTACCCACTCCTTAAACTTTGGCGGGTGAGGCACTGGTTACGATTGTAAAGTATCAATCATCAGATTATCTGCTAAAAACGTACGCCAATGTGAATGAAACCACTGGAGATGGAAAATGAAAACAGGCTTCCGTTATGCATCGTGGAACACTTCCATGTTCGTAAAAGAGGTGGATCGTGCACATTTCTTTTTTTTAGGGAGAAAAATTGAAACTTCAGAAAACAATAAACTTCAAATGTTTTGTATTTTACACAGTACTAACTATGACTTATATTAAATAGTTCTATATTGTACGGTTGTATTTGCAAAGCTTCATGGCATAAGTGGCTCATTGTCACAAAAAACATCTTGTCCCTTCCTCTTTTTAAATTTTTTCAATATTCTTTTCGATTTATTTATTTATTTTTGTTATTAATCAAACGTTGTACTGTTGTAATTCATCTTGGAGCAGGCTTGAAATTTTTTCCCAGAACCAAAGCAGTTAAAAAAGAGGGGGTCGCTGTTGTGCTCTATTATGCCTGATAGCACTAATTTTCCGGTGACATCAGTTATATCGAGCTGGTTTCTGCATGAAGCAGGATGATTCAGTGACTGTGTGTGTGAAGAGTCATGTTATTTGGTTAAATGTGCGGTTCTGCTGGTGGAAGGTTTTTTGTTTTTTGATCTAATTATTAATGATAACTGATTATAATACTGATAATTAAAGATAAAGTGACACAACTTCCCTAAATTTCCCATTCTCTCAGTCTAGCTGTTGTATATCACTCCAGAATGTTTTTTAGAGAGCAGAACAGATCTTAGCAGAGTTGCTAAGCACAGGCCACTTACAGAAGTGATGGGCGAGGTTTAAAGGACAGAAGAACATCTGAGGCAACTTCCATAATGTAACTGTAGGTCAATTATAACTGAACAGGGCTTATTTAAACTGGGACCCCAAGAAAAATCCCTCTGCAGCACTAATTAAGTGGATCTCTGTATAATTATGCCTTGTCTATGGCAGGAAAATTTGGAAGTTGGATTAGATTTTTTCATTGCTGAGATTGTCAGAGTTAAAGAAGCGATAGCAAAGATGATTGAGGGTGATTTTTTTCTAGGTTAAAATATTTTTATCTCAGTTTATTATGCAGAGACAAAGCCGCCCCCACCTTGAAGAAGTTCTGTAGGGCATCCTGGACTGTGGCACTGGGAGGTTCTCCGAACAGAGTCGCAGCAATTTTCCTCTCAATCCATGTACACACTGTGACACCTGCACGCACACAATTATGAAGAGTTTGAAGATCAGCGAATGAGAACTTGCATTTTGAAAGTGCAGGTAGACTTGTTCATTTAATAAGAACACAGCAGTGTTCCCACACTTTTTTACCAATGACTTTGAGTTTTTCATGACTGCATAACATGCTCATGAGCTTTTTTTTTTTTTTTGTTATCAATGCCAATCGTTTTCAGGTTAAAATTAATTAATGTAAAAGGGAAAGTGGATATTTTATGGTCCTGTAAAACAGGTTACCATTTTTGTATTAAGTTTTTCACCATTTTTAATCACTGTTGTGCCTTCACTAATTCATTTTAAATGGCGTGAGGTGTGACAGATGATTACGTCACGCGAGTGGCTGTGTGAACTCGGCCCTCTCACGAATATGCATTGGAGAGCTTAAATATTAATAGCGATTGTATCACTTTAGAAGACATGAATTGGATTTCTTTTACTACGATTGTCTCTGTTTTGTGGAGCTTTAAAGTGCTGATAATCATCCACTTGCAATGTATGGACCTACAGAGCTGAGATATTCTTCTAAAAATCTTTGTTTGTGTTCTGAAGAAGAAATAAACTCATATACACCTGGGATGGCATGAGGGTGAGTAAGTGGTGAGAGAATTTTGGGTGAACTATCCCTTTAATAAAGCATGTAGGTATTTTGTCCAGAATTAGTTAATATGTTAACTAATGTAGTTGACTAAAGCGTTATGTGTTATTATAAAGTGTTAACATCATACCGCAAAACCTGTTAACTTTCCAGAAGTATTTAATGTCAACTACCCATATTCACTATAGAAATTTCCATGACTTTTGACATTTTTATGAATTTACAGGACTTCTCCAGACCTTTAAAATATTTCTTCTGAAGTGTCTTACGCAAACACATAAAAACCCACCGCACACGTCTATCATTCACCTCTCTCTCTCTCTCTCTCTCTCTCTCTCTCTCTCTCTCTCTCTCTCTCACTGCTAGCCTCTGCAGATGTGATGTGTTTGGAAATCTAGCTGACAATGAAGATAAAATGCAACATATATCAGAGACAATCAGATCTTATGAAATATGTGTGTGTATGTGTGTGTGTGTGTATGAGCATGTGTGTGTGGTACCCTCAATCCATTTCCTCTCCTCTCAGATACGATTATGAACACTTACTCACAGATACCTGACGTTACACTCCCATCAACATGTCCAACTATTAAAATCAGATGAAAGGAAGAAATCATGCCGAGATTACCTCACATTACTTTATTTCAATTTTTTTTTCTGAGGTTTTAGAAAGTCTCCTCCACATGTAGTATAGATTTGTGCCCATGCCAAAGCATTATATCCAGGAGTATCTTTGAAGCAGGAGTATAGTGGGAAGCAGGAGTTTAGCATAGAGCAGGAGTACAGAGTAAAGCAGGAGTATGTAGTGAGTATAGTAAGAAGCAACAGTATAGTATGTGTATAGCTTTGAAGGTGGAGTATAAAGTAACAGTATAGCATGAGTATAGTGTGAAGCAGCAGTATAGTGCGACCAGGAGCATTGTTCACCATTGTTTTGAGGAGCCAGTGTGTAAAAACTCTCTTACACTCACCTTAAAAAGGTAGCCATTTTTAATTTTATTCTGGATGGATTCGTATTCTGACAGGAGTCCACAAAGTATAGCATACCTATGGAGTGAGAGAGAGAGAGATCACATAATTTATTTTCTATATATTTGAATAAGCTCAATAGTTTGAAGACAAGGCACAATTTCAATTATTTTAAAAACTAAGCAATTTTACACCTTTCCTTTTGTTTTATGAAATAAAAAGTGCATTGGACATGCTTGTAAATTCTAAGGCTAATTAAGTTAATTTCACTGTTATAAGATACATGGGCGGCGTTAGGGGTGAGCTTCCGAGGCTTAAGCCCGGATATGTTTAGAAAAGCCCCTAAAGTTTTCAAAAACCAGTCCTTCGGTATCAAGTTGATACTAAAATATATATATATAATTTTATATAAAGTCATATAAAAGTAAGGACACTGGTCTTTCTAAAGTATTGGTAATACCAAAGACCCATTCAGTCCCCACACTCTTAATGTCTTACTGGTGGCTGCTGTCTAGCCCTCACGCGTATTTGCATCCAAGTAGGAAGAGTGCTTGTAACTCGCAATTCGCTCTCTGTGTGAGAGCCGTCTTGGTGAGATATTGGAAACTGTGTTGACTCAAAAAAAGCTTTTTAATCATGTTTTAAGTACATATAGTGTTAAAAGCATGCAACTTCTAATCTCTGAGCTTTTCTGAGGCTGAGACAAAAGTTATTGGGACCTTATTGTTGTAATTCCAGAAATACTTTTAGATTTAGTTTAACTAAATAAATTAAAAAAAAAAAAAAAAAAAAAAATGAAAAAAGACAACAACCCATAGGAAATTCCTGAGGGAACCCATGGTTAATTAGCCTTGCGGATCCGCCAACAAATGACATCATGGCTGAACAGCTCTATATTGAATTATAACACACTTTAGCATAAAAGGATGACCCCATACATATCCAGGTAGGTCTGGGCTAAGCCCCGAATATTCACTGACCCTAGAACCTCCCCTGACAAAATATTTAAGTTTCCAACAGTTGGCAAAGTTTTTTTTTTTTCTCATGCTGCAATCTATGCAGCACTGAACACTCGAGTGCAAAACATAATATAACACATAGGATAGTTCCAGCCCTGGATGCTGATTGGCCAAATTGTCCAACCATCCAGGCCCTGGATGCTAATTGGCTGATAAAGTGTTCAAACAAAAGTTATTGTATTATTTATTATTATATTAATTATTATTATTACATTAATTAATTTGCTGAACTTTTTTTAACATTTGTCTCCTTTAAATGTTAATTATGTAGTAATGTTTTGTAAAATCAAGAAAGCATTTTAAGCTGTGCTATTTAAGCAATAAGGTAGAAGAGGCTGTCAATATTGTGAATATACTGTATAATCACTGCTGAAGGGGCTGCTGCATGTCGTGCCCAGTAACAACCTTTAGCTGTAACTATATTGGCAATATAGACGGCCTCTTGTACCTTATTGATTAAATATACATTATACAAATATCTTTCAACAACACCACAGCTAAGAATGAAAGTTAAAGAGGACTGATCAGAGACAAAGGCTAAAACAGCATTTATTCCTCTTTCCTCTTTTCTGTCCAACCAGATGAGCGCTCATAACTGAAGATGAACTGACTGATGTGTGTGTGTTTGTGTGTGTACAGTTAGAGTGTTTTGCGGGGCCAGTTGAGAGGTGATCAAAGCTTTTCCACCATAGCGATATAAATCCTGCTGGTACTCAAAGTCAGACAATGCAACAAGGCACAAACACCTTTTATGTGCATGATCAAGGGGTGAAGGGGTCACAGGAGGTGGGAGGGGCTCCATATGTCTGTGTGCAATTGGGTGACAGAATCTGTAGCCAAAAGGCTTTGACCTTGAGCTCAGACAGAAACTGTATATTAGCACAGCCATTTTACCTTGATGTTTGGACTTACTGTTTTCTGTCTAAGTGGGCTGTTCTTGTACAGAATAAGCTGCAATTTGGACCAGACCAATGCCGCTAATCAAAATTCTGGCTACCCGAGGCTATATACTGAATGAGAGCAGTTTCTCTTTTCTGATGGAGAAGATTAAACTGAGAATGAACATCACATCCCTTTGTCAGAGAGCTGGTTCTTTCAGCATGGCAGCTCTGCAGGACACTGTCAGAACGTATTTCACCAACTGCCTCCAAAAGCAAACAATCTCTTGGGCAGGTTTTGGCAATTGCTCTTGCTGGCTACACTCTCAGAAAAAGAAAAAAAAAAAGTACTGTTTATGGTACATTCAAAAAATTATTTTTAAGATATACAAATTTCGATTTCATAGCAAAATTACATAAAATTAAATAGAGTAATCTTTCACAAAATAACATTTTAGAATCCTTAATATTTTAAAGTTTTATTAATTTAATAAAATTAATTTAGTAAAAAAACATTATACACAGCCTGGCCGCATACTCTAATATTTCGTTGGACCGCCTTTAGCTTTGATTATGGTGTGCATTCGTCGTGGTATTGTTTTGACATCCCTATGCAACGTCACAATGTTTATTTCCATCCAGAGTTGCATTAATTTTTGTCTGAGATCTTGTACTGACGACGGGAGAGTCGAACCACTCAATAAAGTCTTCTCCGGCACATCCCAAAGACTTTCAATGGGGTTAAGGTCAGGACACTGTGGTGGCCAGTTCATGTGTAAAAATGATTCCTCATGCTCCCTGAACCACTCTTTCACAATCTGAGCCTGATGCATCTTGGCATTGTTGTTCTGGATTATGCATGTGCCGTCAGGGAAGAAAAAAATCAATTGATGGGATAACCTGGTCATTTAGTACATTCTGGCAGTCAGCTGACTTCATTTTATTGCCGCGTAACGTTGCTGAGCCTAGACCTGACCAATTGAAGCAACCCCAGATCATAACACTGCCTTAAATCCAAATGGCAACTTTTTCTTTTTTGTCCAGGCAGTGCACAATTAAATTTAATGGGTAAATGCGTAAATCTTAAAAATAGGCAACAAAAAAAATGTTTTGACTGCACAAGGGCCATCACTGGAGTGGTACCCTCAAGTGGACCTTTTTTGTACCTCTAGTTATAACATATAATTCTATTCAGGTACAAAATTGTACCGTAAGGAACTATTGTGTCTTTAAAGGTACATTTGTTTAGTTCCTCTGAAAAAACAAAAAACAAAAAAAACTACAAATACACAAATAAGTGTACAAATATTTATCCAAAACAAAGGTATTGCTTTAGTGATGGCTTTGTGCCTTAAATAAATCTGAGTTCCAATGAACTCTCTACACAACTTGATCAAAAGGGAGGTCAGCATGTTGTTTCCGATACTTCCAGTACCCTAGGATTGGCCACATTATGCCGACTCACTGACAAGCAGTATCTCCTATCAGACAAGTTTGCATCAGCTCCAGTGTGTTTACCTTCCCCAGTGGAATGACCGGGTGTGCGTTACATCAGTAGTTTGGGAGACCCGGGTTTGGATCCCATGTTGAAAGTAATCACGTTCACATAATCAGTGACAAGCATGATTCTGAGGCTGCAGTTTTCCCTATAACACTACAATTGTACCCCACAGATGTTTAGGTTTGGGGTTTGGGGATAAAGTTTATAAAACATGCATTCATCTTCACTGTATTACTGTCTGTACAGCTAAAAACAACTTACTTCCTCCATGGAGATTACACCCAGAAAATGGAGCTTACTCGTGCACATACGGCCAACAACACTTACCGCTTTGGCCACTGGGGGCAGTGTTTCAAATTTTGGTAAGCACAGACCGATTTTAGCTAAATAAAATTCATCCTACTGTTTCTGAGATCAGTCTGCTCTACATGAGAGACTTTCATGCCAATCAAAACAGGGATCATTAAGTTTGTGATAAGATCTCTTCAGCTGAATGCAAGGAATGCCCCATAGGTGCTCACGTACTGTATAAAACCTAATTTAATACACCAAGTTACAATTAAAATTGTTACCTTTAAACAATAGCTCTCCAAAATAACCAACAACTTCCAAAGCCTAGTGTGCAGCCTACATAGACAGCATTTTAAAGGCATCATAGGCATGCTACCTTAAATGATACCGCATTTTGGACAAATTGTAAGCCACGGTCACACTAGGTTTGAGTATGCTAAATTATTTCAGACACCACAACAGACACAAAATGATGACCCGCTCAAGGGCTTATGATTTTAATGAATCACAAATAACAATTCTTGCCTGCAACAATAAAAACATGCAGCTTTGAAAAATGCATTCTTTGTATTAAGCCAAGAGGTTAATGTGTGACGTTTTCTTGTCATCCGAATTCGCAGGTCAAAGTTCACCAAACTTGAGCTTGCATTTCTCCTGCATTCAGAAGCATTTGAATGGGAGTGAATGGAGGGAGAAGTCTAAAGTGAGTGCTTGCATCCTATTATGGATTCATTACCAAAAAGTAATAAAAAATATAGTTACATTTGGGCTAAAACTGGCTATTTTACCCAATACTTTGTTTTGTTTTTTCATGCATTTATAGTATTACTTTATTAGCCTAAGCAATTTGGTAATGTAACTCGATAGTTAGTTAAGTCCCCCGTGCATTTTTTGTGAGTTGCAGCCAACGCAAAGCATTCCCAGTTCCCCTTCTGTCACTCACTCGACGTTGTGTCGATGTAGTGACACTAGGGGTCGATCTTGAGAGCCCGAGACACCTTCAGATCTTTCAGAAAAGGCCAATGAGAATTGCCGAGTAGAATTTGCATGCCACTCCCCCCGACATATGGGTATAAAAGGGAGGCTGGAATGCGGATTCATTCAGATTTTTTCTTCGGAGCCGAGCGGTTGTATTTCAGCGAGATGAATACTACTACTGATCCATTCACCTCTTCAGAAGCGTGTGCTGTTGGATATACTGATGGTTGTTCAAGATGGCGCCGAGTATGGCTGCTGCGTTGTGAGTGCCGACACAACATAGTAGTGTTTTGTTTTTGTTCTGTTCACAGTTCTTATGTTTTTTGTCTTGGATGTTGTCTGCCTTATTGTCTACGACAGACAAACACTTTTGGACATTGGTTCAGCAATTTCACACCATAAACCAGACTTCATATTTCTCAATGCCGACCCGCTGTTTACAAACACGCAAGTGGAGCCCTTTGTCTGGGCAGCACGGCCGCAGAAACGCAAAAGGAAAAGGGGAAACAGAGCCGGCGTTCTCATCAGAGTAAGACGCCGCGCAAATCGCCCCCCGCTACCCACTATTCTACTGGCAAATGTTCAGTCTCTGGATAACAAGCTCTGCGAGCTGAAAGCACGGATCTCTTTCCAACGAGATACAAGGGACAGCTGCATTATCTGCCTTACGGAAACTTGGATGTCTGCGGAGATTCCAGACTCAACCATTGAACCCACGGGGTTCTCTGTGCACCGAGCGGACAGAGCCAAAGACCTCTCAGGTAAAAGCAGAGGAGGTGGTGTATGTTTTATGATCAACAAATCCTGGTGTGATCAGAGGAATGTACATTCTGTCAAGTCTTTCTGCTCTCCTGATCTGGAATTTCTTATGCTTCTGTGTCGACCATTCTGGCTACCAAGGGAATTCACAGTGGTCATTATCACAGCTGTGTACATTCCCCCACAAGCCGACACAGACCGGGCACTCAAGGAACTGTATGGGAGTATAAGTGAGCAGGAAACCGCACACCCTGAGGCCGTGTTCATTGTGACCGGGGACTTTAATAAAGCCAGTTTAAAATCAGTCGCACCAAAATACCACCAGCACATTAGTTTCAACACACGAGGGGACCGGGTTTTGGACCATTGCTACTCTCCCTTCCGGGATGGCTACAAATCCCTCCCCCACCCACCATTTGGCAAATCGGACCACTCTTCCATTCTGCTTCTGCCCGCTTACAGGCAGAATCTGAAACAGGAAGCACCCACCCTCAGAACGATCCAGTGTTGGTCGGACCAATCAGATTCCATGCTACAAGACTGTTTTGATCACACGGACTGGGAGATGTTCCGGTCCGCCTCTGATGACGACATCGAGCTTTACGCTGATAGCGTAATGTGTTTCATCAAAAAGTGTGTGGAGGATGTGGTTCCGACCAGAACAATACGGATCTATCCAAATCAGAAACCATGGATAAATAACGATGTTCGCGCGGCACTTAATATGCAGACCTCCGCTTTTAATTCCGGGAACGCAGAGGAGCATAAACAAGCCAGTTATGCCAGTACAGGAGCAAGATTGAAGGACAGTTTAACACCACCAACTCTAGAAGCATGTGGCAGGGAATTAACATTATCACGGACTTTAAAGGGAATAAAAACTCCGCCATGAACACCGCTGCCTCTCTCCCGGATGAGCTAAATACTTTTTATGCTCGTTTTGAGGGAAATAACACCGCCCTCACGGAGAGAGCTCTCGCGGCTGAAGCTACAGAGGTTAGTTCACTCTCCGTCTCTGTAGCGGATGTAACCTGATCCTTCCAACGGGTGAATATCCGCAAAGCCGCGGGCCCAGACGGTATTCCGGGCCACATCATCAGAGCGTGCGCGAACCAGCTGGCTGGTGTTTTTACGGACATTTTCAACCTTTCCCTCTCTTTGTCTGTAGTCCCCACATGCTTTAAAACATCCACCATTGTGCCTGTTCCAAAGCAATCAAAAATAACTTGCTTAAATGACTGGCATCCTGTTGCTCTGACCCCCATCATCAGCAAATGCTTTGAGAGACTAATCAGAGATTACATCTGCTCTGTGCTGCCTCTCTCTCTTGACCCGTTGCAGTTTGCATACCGCAACAACCGCTCCACTGATGATGCCATTGCATCTACTATACACACTGCTCTCTCTCACCTGGAAAAAAAGAACACTTATGTGAGAATGCTGTTTGTAGACTACAGCTCAGCATTCAACACCATAGTGCCCTCCAAGCTAGATGAGAAACTCCGGGCTCTGGGCTTAAACAGCTCGCTGTGCAGCTGGATCCTGGACTTCCTGTCAAGCAGACGCCAGGAGGTTAGAATAGGCAGCAACATCTCCTCATCACTGACCCTCAACACTGGAGCCCCGCAGGGCTGTGTTCTCAGCCCACTACTGTATTCCTTGTACACACATGACTGTGTGGCAACACATAGCTCCAACGCCATCATTAAGTTTGCTGATGACACGACAGTGGTAGGTCTGATCACTGACAATGATGAAACAGCCTACAGAGAGGAGGTGCACACTCTGACACACTGGTGTCAGGAGCACAACCTCTCCCTCAATGTCAGTATGAAGGAGCTTGTGGTGGACTTCAGAAGAAAAGAGAGAGAACACAGTCCCATCACCATCAATGGAGCACCAGAGGAGAGAGTCAGCAGCTTCAAGTTCCTGGGTGTCCACATCACTGAGGAACTCACATGGTCCATCCACACTGAAGTCGTTGTGAAGAAGGCTCATCAGCGCCTCTTCTTCCTGAGATGGCTGAGGAAGTTTGGAATGAACCGCCACATCCTCACACAGTTCTACACCTGCACTGTAGAGAGCATCCTGACTGGCTGCATCTCCGCCTGGTACGGCAATAGCACCGCCCACAACCGCAAAGCACTGCAAAGGGTGGTGTGAACTGCCAGACACATCATCGGAGGTGAGCTTCCCTCCCTCCAGGAAATATATACAAGGCGGTGTGTGAAAAAAGCTCGGAGGATCATCAGAGACTCCAGCCACCCGAGCCATGGGCTGTTCTCACTGCTACCATCAGGTAGGCGGTATCGCAGCATCAGGACCCGCACCAGCCGACTCCATGACAGCTTCTTCCCCCAAGCAATCAGACTTCTGAACTCTTGATCTCCCATGATCAAAATACATCAGCACTGCACTTTATTACCCTTACTCTTATATCTCACACCGGACTGTCATAAATTATATTATTATTATATTATATTCTCTCTTAACAAACTGACTATCAACTGACAGCCTGAATGTCAATACAGTACAATACTGTACATTCTATATATACTATACATACTTTTTTATATATTTTTATTTTTTATTTTTATTGAATAATGTGTATCTATATAGTGCGTATTGTATACAGTGTATGTTATAATTTGTATATTGTTGAGTGTAATTATGTGTATATCAGATGTTTAAATTGTGCTGTGTTAATTTGATGTTATTGTAAATTGGTACTGTCTCATCACTGTCATGACTGCTATGTTGATCAGAACTGCACCCAAGAATTTCACACACCATTGCACTTGTGTATATGTCTGTGTGACAATAAAGTGATTTGATTTGATTGATTTGATACGGTGCATTCCAGCAGCTTTCTCTCCACTCCGCAATCCACTGCAGACTACGCCCCTGGGCGCTTCGACAGCGCTTTAAAAGAGTTTATTTCCTCTAAAGAGTATATTTCCTCTATTAGAGCAGGCACAGTGACGTTGAACGTCTTTTTAAAGATGCCCTTCCGTCTCTGTGCAGTTCCTAGATGCGGTCGTTACCTCTCTGCCTCTGACGGTCACGATCACTGCCTCATGTGCCTGGGCCAAAATCACAGTGAGAATTCATAGTCGGACCCAGTACGTGTGCTAACGTGCCCTGTACTGGGGTAAGTGCTCCACAGGTCTCGGTTACCCCGGTAACCTCCTGTGATGTATCTTCCGCGGTACGGTCTCCCATTTTCGGTAGACCCGCGTCTCCCTTGGAGGGTGTGGCCTCCGCAGGGTCTTTTCCCCCTGAAAGAATAGGAACGGAAAAGAATGCCTTCTCTGGTGCATTTTATGAGCATTTAAAGGCCCCAGCCGAATCTAATTTTCTGTGGAGAGAGAGAAAAGGCCGCAGCTGGCGCAGCCTGCTCCCATACTAGATACATCTCCTTCCCCCCTCAGGGTTGTTGGGAATTACATGACATTTTGGGGCGTCTGGGGAGGCTACGTGCAGTCCGAGTGCATCTGTTCCTAAGCTCACAGTAGCTTGCCTACACCTGCATCGGCAGTTCACGTAACAGTTCAGCCATTGTGGCGTTTCATATAGGGACCCCTAGTGTCACTACATCGACACAACGTCGAGTGAGTGACAGAAGGGGAACGTCTCGTTTACTGTCATAACCTCCGTTCCCTGATGGAGGGAACGAGACATTGTGTCCCTCTTGCCACAGTCTGAACTACACCGCTGTAATAGCCGGGACCTTGTCTCGGCTCCTCAGTGCAAAAACCTGAATGAATCTGCATTCCAGCCTCCCTTTTATACCCGTATGTCGGGGGGGAGTGGAATGCAAATTCTCATTGGCCTTTTCTCAAAGATCTGAAGGTGTCTCGGGCTCTCAAGATCAACCCCTAGTGTCACTACATCGATACAACAACAGGTTACGACAGTAACCGAGACGTTTTTTTATGAGGTTCCATTTTAGTAAGGGTGCTTAGAAGGTTGCGAGGTAAAGAGTAAAGCAACTCACTAGGTTTTTGGAAAAGTGCTAACATAGTGAACACAGCCAAAATGAAGAATTTTACCATTTTGATTATTTATAAAAAAAATGTAAAGGTGGCCATGTTTGGACAAAAAGAGCTATTTTGGTGCACATTCCCAACTAAATGTATCCAAATCATGATGGATTGCAAATAAAGTTGAACTGAAGCATAATGGGGTGGCAATAATATCAAAGAGACATACCAGAAGTGATTACTAATAACAACTGAGATTGTACAGATGGGGAGAAGGTTGCTCAGTGTTCCTAGAGGTAATTCTTTCCCCCTCCTTTCACAGATTGGTTTTTGAAGTGTTTTTATTCATAGCTGTCATGTTCTAGCAATGCCTGGAGGCCTGTATATTTAACCACAGCACAGCAATGGAAGCCAGTGGCAGCACTTCTCCTGACTGACTAAGCTGACTGCCAATTCCCTACACAGGGGCATTGTTGGTAAACATCCCTAATAATAAAGAGTTTACCATATGTGGTTATCATATTTGATTGTGTGTTTCACATACTGCTTAACATACAGATTTCATTGAAACTTAAATTAATGATCCAGCTTTAATACAAGCTCAGTCAACAACATTAATGTCAAAATGCCACGGTTTTCAAACTGGGAGGCATGTCATGGGAGGCACGGAGATTGATGATAAATTCATCACGTGAAATCAAATCATACATAAATACTATAAAAGAGTTTTGTGAAGATAAATGAATATTATTGACTTAATAGACCATAGTCCAACATAATAAACCGCAGCTCTATGGCGTTATAACACTGTTAATGTCTTGAACGCATGCATATCATGCGAGAGCGCATCCATGTACCAGTTGCGCAAGCGCGAATCTCCCCTAGTATGCAGATGTCCTTGGCTCTCGTGTAAAACTGGATGCGTGCTCTTAAATATATGCTGCTCTATGAATTGCCCTGCTCTCGCTCGGAGAGTGCGTGCTCAAAATGTCTCATATGCACTCGCAAATCTATTTTAAAGCCACACAGCTCTGACTTTGTTCATTCATACAAATATTCTGCCTCTGTAGACGTGTTATATCAAGGGAGAAACAATTGTGGAGTTTGAGTAATCAATTCGCCATTTGGCCGGAAACATGTTTTTTTTTTTGGGGGGGGGGGGGGGGTGTTATGCAGCATAATACATGGTTAAATTTGTAGCCTATTATAAGAATGATAGGCTATTCTGTTGCTTTCTAACAATGTAAGTGGATGATTTAAGTGTCTAGGATGCAGAAAATCCTAAACAAAATCACAACGTGTCAATTATAACGAGTTCAACATGATACTGGGTCGACGTGTCTTCATGTGTTTGTGACAAGTAGTCTCATATTTGGATGGAGATTGGCTCATGTGCTGAGAGTTTATCACAGTTATAGGCTAAAACAGTTAAGTAATCCCAGTGTCATGAGGACAAACCGTAATTTTAATGAAAATACTGCAAAATACGGTTTCATATTATTAATAGAAATATATATAGCCGTTTATCATGCATTAGTGTATAATGCATTGCCAAATGAGTCTGGCAGACTGAATTAAAGGCTATTGATCATCATTGGTAAATTGCTTTAACACCTGAAATATGAAAGATTTAGATAATACTACACTTGAGGACAATACCTGAAATAACTTCAAATAAGTGGCCAGAGTGTACAAGCTGTTTTATATATATATATAATTTTTTTAGATTTAGCATAGGCTATGTTATTTATTAGACTTTTGAATTATTATTTTTTTATTCGTCAGGGAACGAGTTACAATTATTTCTTTGTGGAAATCAACATTATGCCTGAAATACTGTCGATTAAGCTTAACTTATATTGAACCTGGAGCATTCCTTTATGTTTGAAAATCTCCCTACATTTTTATAATATTTGCTATTCAAAATTGTATTTCTTGCATTTATTTGCATACAGAATTGTGATTGGTCTTTTTTTCTTACATCTATTTAACCATTTCCACCCTTTTTCTGAACCCAGAAGTGTTGCACGATTAATGACGGAAGCCTGTTTTTGTTTTCCAGTCTCTAGTGTTTTCACTCGCATCGGCTTGTGTTCTTAGCAGATATTGTGATAATAAAATTGTCAAAAAATAGCAAGAGAACTCAAGTTCGGCATTTACACAGAACTCAAGTATAAAACTAAACTTTACCACAATTCTTTAGCTGCTTTGCATGCACTGGTATTTTCTTAAGAAAAATTCTTAATTTTGTTTCATAATTAAAATGTTGTGTTCATTGGAGGACTAAATGATATTTCGTGTTTAGTTACATATTTCCCAAGAGTGTTCAAGAAAACAAGCAGATGTTTGTTGCTCTATTAGTGTAATTATTCATGCTTAGAACAGGTTGGGGAAGTATTTTGAGCTTCAGGCAGTTTCCAGTGATCTGGGGTGAAACTTCTGTAAAGTTTATTCAATCTGTAATTGTGTGTGTTTGAAAGAGAGTGAAGAAAGAGGGAGAAAGAGCAAGCAAAGGCAGAATGAAAATGACACTACAGGAGAGAGAGAAGAGATTTGTACAAGAAAAAGTGTGGTTTGGCCAAGGGTTGTTCCTGACAGTTGTTTTGAGTCCTTTCAGTCAGTTGAAATATTATATAGACACATATGCATTCGGCCCCACGCACACACACACACCACACAAAAGGAAAAGATAAGGGGGGGAAAAAAGAGCAGAACAGTAAGAGTTGTGGTTGCCAGAAGATTATGTAAGCTTAATCAGCATTTTCCTCATGGGCTTCAGAAATCCCCTGAGCAACTGGCCACAAACAAAGAGGTCTAATAGTCAAACTGCTCAGTAGAAAGTACAGATTCCTTTCACCTCTCCAAACAGAAAGTTCTCTCTCGTCACCTTGGGCTGAACATTCACCAAAGTCTCAATGACTGCCATTGCTATTCAAGGTCAAACTACTTCTCTGTGTGCAAGAAAAAAACAAAAAAAACAGCCAGGATGCAGGATAGAAGGATAAATGTCTAACTTATCAAATTGAGAAACTGACGGAAACCTTAAGCTCAGAACATGACAAAATAAACATTTCAAACCATTTTAAACCCCCTCAATTGAACTAATTACATGTAAAAAGAAGCATTAGAATAGGGTTGGGTATCGGCAAGCACCTCACAATACAATATGTATCACGATACACAGTGCATGTGCATCACGATTCAATATTGTTATCATAACAGCTAAAATAATTGTGCTAAAAACACACATGCCAGTGTGAACAAGCTTTTTGCATGCACCCATGAACATGCATCAGATGTCAAGATTGTCACTGAAAGTACTTCAATTTAGACTTGCAACAAGCTGCATGGACTACTTTGTAGGCATGGGAACGAGTTTTCAATTACTTGGAAGTGACAGCAATGAACGATCATGAAAATGATGATCATGAGTGATGTGAATTTTCACTCAATTTGAAATTCAGTGACAACTACCTGACAACTATACAAAAACGTGTCAAAGAGGGACCTTATTTTTCATTTTGAAATTGATTACATTTTGTGCGGTAACTTGATTGTTAACAGAGACGTCTCATCCAAAGCAACCAAACTGTTAATCGATGTTGCTAACACACTCTCACGGTGAAATCATCAGGATTCATATGACTTTTCTAAATTTGTCTAATTCGTATGATATCGTGCGACTGCACTCGTTTGAATTACTACGACTTTCGCTACAGCCAATGACATCGCTGGACATCGTTTCCATCTAACACGTGACAATTACTTGCTTCTGTCACACACAACAGCTTCCTATCATGTTTACACACTCTACTGACTGGTTAAAGGGGTCATGAATTGAAAAAACCAAACTTAACATGATATCTTGACATATAAGAGTTCATAGCACTATAAAAACATCCTGTAAATTTCATAATCGAAAACTTAGTCCATAAAAAGGCTTTATTGAAACCAAGGTGCCAAAATGGATTGTTCTCTACTTCCTCCTCACTAATATGTCATAATGAGGTATTACATCAGCACAGGCCAGCCTCTGCATAAACAGATCACCTACTTTATCATCGACACTGCTTAGGCCCACCCACCGGTCTTGCGGTTAGAGAGCAGTGAGATTATTTTTGGAGCAACAGGAGGTGTCACAATGGCTACAAAGATGTCAAGATGTTGTGCAGTGCCAGGTTGTGGGAAACTAGATTTTATGCATTTGCTTCACAAGGATCCCAACATTAAGAAAGAGTGGCTGATGTTTATTTTTTAATGAAATCCCGGATCGCGTCGGTAAGTGTGTGTTTGTTTGCTCGCTTCATTTTACCGATGATTCTTTCACAAACAAGACACAGTTTGAAGCAGGCTTTGCAGAGAGACTTAAATTAAAAGTTGATGCAATGCCAACTATATTGGACCCGACAGTGATGTCGCAACAAACAAGTGTGAGTATCCATGTTAATTGTTTTGCTTCATATGTTACAGCCTGTTAGATGTGAACTGAGTATTTGATTTGATCCTAGTGATTTTAGACACTCGTGTATTAGTTTTAATGCACAGGGATCTCTAAGCAGCATATATTTTCTTGCTCTGTTGGCATGATGGCACAATTGCCAAAGATGCACCTAAAGAGTACTGATATCAGTATATTTAGACAATCTCTTTCCTTTTTAATGAAAACATGACTCATTGTAATGAACAACATTTGCGTTTGTCACTACACTGAATATATTATGAAAGATGATTATATGACGAACCCCAAAAAAATGAGCATTTGAATCAGAGGCACAAAAACTGGATAGAAAATGACCAATTATTCCTAAATTATGACTACTTTTAATGAAAAAAATAAAATTAAAATAAAATTAAAATCACACTAACATTATAAGTGGACCTCAAGGAACATTATAAAATTAAATTAAAATCCAATTCATAACACCTTTAAGTTTAGATAAGGGGTTTGGGTAAGGGCATAATATTAATAAGTATGTCCTTAACACCTCATGCGCGGAACTCGCACTTTCTTCTGCATTTGACATCCAGGAATTTGCACGTGAAGTCGTATGAGTTTATGCAAACAAAATCGTATGAGACCATACGCAATAGCCAACTCGTAAATTATGTAAGAATTTTTATGAGATTGGTTTGAAAATTTAAGCACGAGTTTTCAAGTTTGAAGTCCACCATAAAGTGGAAATTCCATCTCTCCGATTTGAATGGAAAGCAGCATAACTCACCTCAGAAACAAACTCTTAAGACCTATTTGGACGGCAATTGTTTCTCAGGGTAACATCTGTAAAAGTAAATTTTCATGGCTTATCTGTGATAAAACTCAAAAGTAAATCACAGGGGACGAGCAAGACTTTTTGTCGATCACATGATTGCAGTTGCGCTTGTTAAATGGAAAATTCATAAATCCACAAACTGTATCCTCTGTATTTGCATTTAAATATGTTTGGAATTACGCTAAAGTGAAAATACATTTTTTAAAAACATGAGGGAACCACGCTGCGGACATTTACAGTGTACATTTTCACATACAGAACAAGCCAAAATTCCTGTGAAGAGCAATTAAACGAATCAAGAAACTGTAGGGACAAGACTGTTTATGAACGCAGCCAAATAAATCTGTCAATGGGGTTACGCGTGTTTCGTCACCCGCATCACCTCAGTTGTGCCGCTTGCACGCTCTCTCCTAAGCACACACAAGGAGATACGGAAGCCGCACATATCAAGGACAGTAAAGATATTTAAAATGAAATTACAATTTTATTACACTGAAAATGAATATTACAATTTTATTACATTGCTGCCATCTCTCATTTTTCTTTCCCTTCTATTTAAGAGTTCCCACTTACTGTGTTGAAGCGGCGATGATTTTTTATTATTGTGAATTATTTCAAAAATTTCTGTTACACAATACTCCAGCTTTCACAACTGTCCATTACCGCCAGAGCTGTTACCACGTGCAGCGCAAACGTACGGCATTTAGCAGAGATCAAAAAGGATTTCCAAAATGGCTTTTGGGTTATAAACTCAGAGATGTGGATTCGGACGGTAATTAAATTACCACACGACCTTGGTGTTTGTCAAAAAACAGTAGGTAATTTGGGCAAAATTTTCTGGGCAAAAAACACATAAATTTCAGATTTGGACGGCAATAAAATCACTGACTACCCCCCGTAAAATCTGAAATTACCTAACGTCCCCATGTAAAATAATTGCCGTCTGAATAGGGCTTAACGCAGCCCAGCATGACTTTCTGTCTGGGATAGAGACAGCACTCAACACTACACAGGAGTGCACACACACACCAGATAAGTGATAGTGCAGACAGCTCTGGAGAAGCGCGCACACAAGGTGAGTTCTTTCTTCCAAATAGCAGCTGAATGGAAGAATGCAGGGTCTTCAAAACTATTTTCAACTTAACACGGCATATTGAAAACATGATGGTTATGGCTTCTCTGGTCAAGCCAAGCTCGGTTTGCAAATACACGGTTCAGCCAGAAATCATGACAAATATAGTGGTGTGTGCTTACAAAGATAACTATGATAACAGGAAGGAAGATCAGAGAGACGAGCCTTCTGAGCATTGTTTTATTGAGTAGGCCATCAAGTCCTCTCATAATGACGAGTAATCAAGTAATTACTTCAAGTACTCGAGTAGATAACACTTCCAAAACACTCATCCATACTAATTTTATGATAACTTTGGGTCCTTTTTTAAGCTTTAAGTCATAAGGGTTTGGAACTACATGAGGGTGAGCAAAATATGACAGAATTTTTATTATCCAGAGATTTGTTCCTTTAAATAATGTTATAATTCACATAACTCTTGCCAAACCTGCAAATTTATGATGTTTGGTCCATACTGATACTTACGCAAGTAGTTATTTAGCTTGTATACACCATTTTATTTTTTTATGAAGTTGTGGCTTCAACAGAAAAATATATCATCATTTTACAACACACTGCATGAGGACAAGACAGAATTCTCCAGAGCTGAAGGCCACATCCTCAATGACATCAAAGAAACATCACAGTGACAATAACAAAGGTGTGTGTGTGTGTGTGTGTGTGTGTGTGTGTGTCGGTCACAGGGAACCTTCCTCTGGGCTCTGTTCTGTTAATCCTGCTCTCTGTAAAGCATTGCACAGGGATTTACACGGGGAAAATACAGACACAGAGATCAGTGAACATACCTCCATTAATCCTCCCTACAACAATAAAAACATAATCACATGCAAAACAGCTTCCAAACACTAAATCAAAAAATTTGACCTCAGTAACATTGCTTACTACAGTACAGAGCGCACTAATGACTGCTTACTTTTTAGCTGCTTCGGTCCCGGAAGTATGTTGCATATTTCTTTCCACAGAGATTTTAAAATAGTCTTTAATAGAGAGTTTTAAGCCATCAACCAAACAAACTACAAATTTTGATTTGCAGCAACAAAAAGAAAGCATGGCAACGGCAAATGACATAATCAAATAAAATGATGGGTACAATATAAAACTACTGACTAGGGCTGTCACGATTACAAAATTTGGCTGACGATTAATTGTCAAACAAATAATTGCGATTATGACGATTAATTGTCTGTTTTAAGGCTGTGATTAATTGTCTCGTTAAGGGCTTTCACAATTAATTGTCAAATAAATTGTCATATTTTTTAAGCTTCATACTCCTTAAGAAGTCATTTTTACATATTTAACTTCAAATATATAAATCAAATAATAAAATAGGAATAAACTATGATTTCCTTTTAAGGCTTTAAAAACTTATGAATGACATGAAAAATAGTGTTTTAAATATCAAAATATTTCTAAATACTTAAAATGTCTCTCTTTTTGGTCAACTTTAGTTTTGGTCAGTTTTACATTTACACTTGTTTTTTGAACTCATATATTTTATAATTTTTACAATAAAAAATAAAATACATTGTTATATATTTTATTATATTTATATTATATTATGCAATACTAAAAAATGTCTTTCCTAATTTCTTCTCTTTCACGTTATTTTAATGCTCTGATTAAACCCACGAGCCCTTATTTGTCATGTAGCAAAACCTTTGAGATTTAATTTCATCATTTTATCACTCCACAGAAATAGATTGCATGTGCGACGACTCGTGTCATTAACACAGCGTGTATGAACCAGGAACATTTGCCATTACACGATCGTGTAACAAAGTGAAACCGGAGCGCTATGCGTTCACTATCAAAGTTTATACTTGTTCATTTATATTTTCGCGGGAGTTTGGCACGAACCTCTGCTGACAGCGTGCGCATCAGAGCGCTTGAGAAGCGCTTCACGCGCTCTTCAGGACAGGAGCTGGTTGACCACCGCGGTACGGCTCAGTGCCGCTGGGACACAGAGTTCAACTAACTGACACACAAACGCACTGTTCATGGCATTTATACAATATATTCACTTAAAATCCCCTTACTTGGGCATTAAAATGAGATTGGAATTTGAATGCCCAATATTCGTGGTTGTCTCAAATAACCATGATCAGACGGTTATTTAATAATCGCGACAGGCCTATGACTGACTTAAAGTCATTGACTATCAAACAATCAGACTATCAGAATTGAGTATTCCAGAGAGCCATGTAAAATATATATTTATTACACAGCTCTCTGGAATACTCGATTCTGATTGGTCAATGGCGCCATCTAGTGGTCTGATATTTCTCTGTAACAACCGTAGCTCCACATATCAGACTGCTTATATGGGTATTTGAAAGCAGTATTTCCTGCTATTAGGATCACTGTGAGTTTTCTACAAGTAAGATAATAAAATAATTTAAACTCAAACAAATGTTTAATGTGCATTTTTGTTATTTATTTGGCAAGTAGTCTTATTGGGCAGTCAAACATTGAATTAATTACAAAATAAACACCAACTGAACTCTGACGCAAACCGGAGGTGGATTTCAGCTGTTCTTCTCACATAATTATATAATTTCAATGCAAATCAATGTTTCATGTCCAATTATTTGTTTATTTGGCAAGTAGTCTTGTAATTGGCTGGATAATGTGCAGCGGCCCCCTTTGGACAACAGGCATAATTGTGGTCTCTTGTGAAAGAAGACACCAGGGAGTTTTTTGTCCAAATGAAAGTCATAAAGAAAAATGGTTGGAAAAGTTAAAATTTATAGGAAAATGATCTACATCGGCAGTTGAGAACGCATACGTTTATGCTTTTGTATCTGATGAACACATACTAGTAATGCAACACGCAACACACATACACACACACAAAATTTCAAGCAATTTCAAGCAATTAAGTAGGTGTGTGTGTGTCTTACATTCCTGGGGTGTGGTGATGCTATCAAGAGGCTTTTGTAAGATGGGTGACTGTATCAAGCAGAGCTGGCAGGCCTAAAAAAAACACCTCCAGTGCAGGACACCCACATACACACAAACCCACGAGCTAAACAGCTACAAACAGGTAAGTTTAATGGTGAAAACTGAAGTGTTGGTGTGTGCGACTGTTACGCATGACTTCCGAGGGCCAACTTTTCTGTTCTCATATAGCAAAGTCTCTTCAAATCAACTTGTGAAGAAGGTAGTTTTCTTTTTTTCCCTTTTGTTTTTAAAATTCAAGCTCCTTTAATAACATTTTGTCATGAGTGTCTCTACAAGATACTGTAAATGCCAAATTTCAAGGGGGCAAGTAAATAATGACAGAATTGTCATTTGTCGTGTGATATATCCCTTTAATGCCTTTTTGAGAATCGTTTATAAAATGCTAAAGAGATAGTTCATCCAAAATTGAAAATTCTGTCATCATTTACTCACCCTCTTTTAATTCCAATTTGTATAACTTTCTTTCTGCCATGGAACACAAAAGGAAATGTTAGGCAGAATGTTAAGGACTGACTGCCTCAAGTCACCATTCTTTCATTGCATCTTTTTTCCATAGAAATGAAATTGAATGGTGACTGAACATTCTGCCTAACATCTAATTTTGTGTCCCAAGGAAAAAAGAAAGTGATTAAGGTTAGAAACAACATGAGGGTGAGTAAATGATGACAGAAATCTAATTTGTGGGTGAACTATACCTTTAAACAGTCACTTCAATCAAACTGTCATAAAATCTTTATGCATCATGTATATTTCTACACAAGCTCACCACTGATGACTTTCAGCACACAGTGGATTGATGGAAATTGCCTCTTCACCAACTTTTTTCCCTGGAATTAAAAAGACAAGCAAATTCAAGCACATAAACAAGAAATACAAAACTCTCCTGTAGCCTACGTATCAAACAAAATGAAAGGTTAACTTTTCAGAAGAACCGATCATGCATCTGCTCACAGTTGTACTAATACGACACACTTCCTCTGCTCTTAGAGCTCTGTCAGGGCCCCTGAAGGTTGAAAGTGTTAATTTGTCTGCTTCCAAACTTTTTGACATTGAAGCCTTCCAACAGAGAACTGACTGGAGAACAGTGATTAATATGTATTAGTGAAAAAGGATTAGAAACTGAACTACTTGTTCCGGTTCCTCTATACACTAAGCTGCTATTGTGCTGCATTTAATTAGCATGTGTAAGTACTTTGCAGTATGCTTTGTCAGCATGCTTATATCTGCGAAACGACTGAACAAATCAAAATTCTTCTTTAAGTTATGAATGTCCGTCTGCCCTATACTTTGCTGTTAATCTGGCTGTACTTGCCATCTCTGCCTTTTTATTCCCCTCTATCCGTTCATCTTTGAGTCACAGTGAGATGTGAGTCCCTTTTGGTCCCTTGTCAAAAATAATGTAAGGCAGTGGTCTCAGAATTGCGTATATCTGCATAAGCTGCATTTGCATGGATGTCTACCTGTAATCATAAAAGCTGCAATTACCATTCTCAGCACAGCTCTTTTTCTCTGCAAGGTCCACTGCGACATCATGGGCATCTGCATATGCTCTGGACAACCGCCAAAGGTACTGGTCCTTCTGCTCAAACTGTAAACTCAAACATGACATGTGCGTCACTTAAAAGTTTTTGTTTTTATCCATATACCAAAAGTCACTGGTACGCACCTCTCCTTTCCTCTCCAGCAGAGTGTCCAGGCCTTGCACTTTCTCTGCCCCGTTGCAGCTGTGCAATCGGTCTGCTTTCTGCAGTAATGCTGTGAGTTCATCCACTGGTTCATACACTGGCTTACCATCCTCATCACTTTGCTCTTCCTCAGAATCTGTCAGTGCAGTTAAATACCTACAGCACATGGCAGATAGGACAATGAATAGAGGAAAATTTTCACTTATGTTGTAATGTTGGTGGGTGGATGATGTTTTCTATAGACAAGTGGTTCTCAACTGGTTTGTTGCAACCCAAAAATGGATCACACATCTTTTCTGATAGGGTTGCGGACAGCAGGAAAAAACATTGCAAAATGTAAATCATAAAATGCAACTAACTGTATATTTGTGCAAAGTAGGTTAGCAAAATAAATAGGTTTGTCAACTTTTAAAAGTAAGGAGAAAATGCTTTCCATATCTTTTGTTGTTGACGTATATTTCAAAGGATGTGAGTCAAACTTGATGCATCACTTGGTACAAATTAGCCAAATTAGGCAGATGTCAACATAGGTTGTGTGCCATGCCCTCATATTCAAACTACACAAGGTATAAGAAAATAGCACACAGACTATGTTAAGGATTATTGGTGTTTGAGAGTGTGAAACCATAGAAAATCAAGAGACTTTTAAAAACAGGGATGGGAATCGTAAGGAATTTTACGATTCTGGTTCAGTTTCCTTTGAACGATTCTGATTTCTTAGCATTTCCATTAACGATTCTTTCTTTTGGGGAAGAAATACTTGAAAAGAAGAAATGCAATTCTTATTGCATTTACTGCCCATCTGCATGTCTGTTGCTAAACGATAAGGTTATTTCAGATTTTAGTGCATATAGAGTAGATATAACAAATCAGAAATAAATGTAATACAATTTTTGCAAAAAGTGTTTAGGCAGACCTTTCAATTACCTTTCAAAGACTTTTAGAGGCATAAATTCAACCCAATAAGGATGAGTTAGACATGACTGAAGTCATATTCCAGGTAAGTGAGCTTAATTCAGTAACCTCTTGGATTGATATGTGTTTTTGATTCACTAAAAAGAACCAGCTCATCAGAGTCATTCGTTCGGGAACCGCATTACACTGGTTGCACTCTGTGTTTTATGGTGTAGATTCCAAAGAACTGACTCATATACTCTAAAGAATATTTAAGCCTATTTTTAAGAGTTATGCAATTTAATTTCATAACAAAATTCAATCAAATTGAATTAATAAAATGTAAAATATTTTTTTTTTATTTTTTTTTATTTTTTTTACTTTATTTCATTAAAGATAACGTAATTCAATTTGATGTAATTTTGTAATGAAATTGAAATGCTTAAATCTTAAAATAATTTCGAGTGTAACACCCCGTCTACACCGGGCGTGTACGTTGATATGACATGACACGTCGCAACAGCTTGAGGCAGTCTACACTTGACGCGTCAAAGAGCACAATCTAAACTGTTTATTTGTCTTGCTGACAGGAGAAGTCGCAGCGCATGCAGTGCAAAATTGAACGGAACATCAGTTTACTTTAATGCGCCGCAACGTATGCTTCCAGTGCTGACGGCTTTGTCGATTATAATGGGATCTATTTGCTTTTGACGCACCCCTCCATTTCGTGTTTGGTGTAGACGGGATGCAAGATCAATCATTCGGGAATTGGACTATACTGGTAGACCAACCCTAACAACCCCATAAAAAAATAAAATAAAATAAAAAACAGCAAATTGCATATGGAAGGGCCTATTCAGTAATAAATGTCAATGTTTGATTTTAAGGACATTCACTTTTACTCAAGTACAATAAACAGTTTTTCTTGTTGCCTATCCTATTTCACCTAGAAATGTCACAATATAGAAATAAAATGGTTTAAGAAAGCATTTGATGTTGACTTTGCTTTATAAGGATGCTTTTAGGGTCTCCTCAATCACAAAGAAACCTTTTTGGAAGCTCAGGCTTAATGAAATAGGAATTCAAATGACATGCTCGAAAACATGGTTAAACTTCAACAGGATCACGCACACTTAGCTCTTACCCTGTGCATTTTGTCCCCCAAAAAACGTCCAGAGGTGAAGGAATTCTCTCCGAGGCCAAGCAAAAATTGGGTAATCAACGTCCAAATTTAACAAGGGCATTTTCACACGATGGTCAAACTGTTGTAGCCAGTAATAGATATAAGTTCATAAAATGTTTATATACAAAACATC
This sequence comes from Myxocyprinus asiaticus, assembly GCF_019703515.2. Classification (NCBI taxonomy): domain Eukaryota; kingdom Metazoa; phylum Chordata; class Actinopteri; order Cypriniformes; family Catostomidae; genus Myxocyprinus; species Myxocyprinus asiaticus. Next base: position 40,006,476 of record NC_059366.1, read on the forward strand.
CACTTGGTCTATGTACCCCTAAAATGGAGCAATTAACTGTTTATTGGCACCAGTGGTTTATGTACTGACACCTGAAGGTTTTTCATGTAAAAACACTGTGAGGGTTGTTTATTTCTCTCACATCAAGGCACGCAATACCTGCATAACTTTTACAGCCTTCAAAAAACAAGTCTCTTTTCAATAACTGTAAGTATGCACACACTCAGTGCACTAACCAGAAGAGAGAAAGAGAGTGTAAAAACTCAGCATTAATTACAGGATCAGTTCTTAATGAAAGACTTGAGTGAGGAAAAATGAAAACATAAAAGGGTTCCACCGACAGCTTTTGCGTCATTTGCGGTTCAAGAGAACATTTGAGACTTCGAGCGATATTTCTGCAGGGATGTGTTGGAGCTGGAACCTCCAAGGGCACATAAACATTACATACATGGAGGGTGCTCATACAAGTCAAAGAAGATCACCTACCACCCCAGGAATCAAAGAAACGCTAAGCTGTATGGAGCATCAGTGATTGTGCCCGTATCCACCCAACAACAATAATGTAATTTAAAGTTCTGTATTAAAGAAAAGGTCACCCAGAAAAATTTCAATAATGTACTCACAATCATGTCTTTAAAAACCCATACAGTATAAATCTCTTTCTTCCATTGAGTACAACAGGAGATGTTAAGTAGAATGTTCACACTGCTCTTTTTCATACAATGAAAGTAAAGGGTGACCAAGGGCTGTTTAATGATGACAACATTTTCATGTTTGGGTGAACTATCCCTTTAATTGGTATGTTTTGGATTTCTGGGCCTTTAAAACCATGGTATTAGATTTTCCACGATACCCTCATCTCGCAACTTGCGAGAATGAGAGTGTTATGGCAAAGTTGTAAGCATCTCTTTTTTTTAAATCTTTGGTAAAGAGGGCCTGGGTAGCTCAGTGGTAAAAGACGCTGGCTACCACCCCTGGAGTTCGCTAGTTCGAATCCCAGGGCGTGCTGAGTGACTCCAGCCAGGTCTCCTAAGCAACCAAATTGGCCTGGTTGCTAGGGAGGGTAGAGTCACATGGGGTAACCTCCTCGTGGTCGCTGTAATGTGGTTCGTTCTCGGTGGGATGGCGTGCAGCCTCCACACGCGCTATGTCTCCGTGGCAACACGCTCAACAAGCCACGTGATAAGATGCGCAGGTTGGCGGTCTCAGACGCGAAGGCAGCTGGGATTCGTCCTCCGCCACCCGGACTGAGGGGAATCACTACGCGACCATGAGGACTTAAAAGTGCATAGGGAATTGGGCATTCCAAATTGGGGGAAAAAGGGGAAAAATCCAAAAAAAAATAAAATAAATAAAAATAGCAAAAATTGCACAAGTTTGAAAGTTGGATTTGTTTTAATAAAACTGTTTTAATAAATCGATTAATAATTCTGATTCAATGATTAACTTGCATCATGACTTAAAAAGTCACCACATACCATTTTTTCCTGTATTAAAATATTTTAGTAAAAAAAAACTATGTGAACCATAGATAAATTGCTGGTTATTTCCATGCCTTGTTATAGTGGTAAATATAAATTAAATTGTTTAAATATCATTCTTTCTTGTTTTTCCACACCGTTTTTTCACTAAATGAACAAATGCCTTGATGATTTTTATCTAGATCTATACATTAAACATTTTTAATCTACTTGGCAACAATGGCAGCTTGGTTCTGTTCAAAATGATTGTTTCTCCGATTGAAAAAAAGAAAGCTTACAGTTTTAAGCCATTTCAGAGCAAATACAAAGGTTAAGGTATAATTTTCTTTAGCTAAATCGTTGAGCCCTAGTCTGACTGAAGTTGAATCAAGTCCTCTCTCTTTCTGGATTGGAGGATGCAGACATAGCCAGGAAAACTATCTTCCAGAGAGATTATTTTGATGCCAATTTTTTATCTGCCTCTTTGTGTGGCCACCATGAGCACAACTGTAATTTGAAGAGCATGATGACTGTCTGAGAGCCTGGTTCTTTAGCAAAAATCAACAATTGTCAAGTATCTGGTACTCTACAATCTGAAGCACCCTATGGAACTTCAGCGACAGTGATGAACAGAACATTAACAAACATAATTAAAGGAAAAGTTCACCCAAAAATGAAAATACTCTCATTTATACCCCCTCATGCCATCCCAAATGTGTAAGACTTTCTTTCCTCTGCTAAACAGAAACGAAGATTTTTAGACTGTCTCAGCTTTGTAGGTCCATACAATACAGGTGAATGGTGGCTCCAAAAGCACATAAAGGCAGCATAAAAGTAATCCATAAGACTACAGTAGTCAAATCTATATGGGTGTGGGTGAGAAACAGATTAATATTGAAGTCTTTTTATACTATAAATTGTCCTCCCTCCTTTTTGACTGTTAAAAAAAATATTTTAATGACCTTCCATGGTAAACCTGCACTTGAAATGGATCCAAAAAATGTTATCTGCAAACGTTTTTTTTTTTAAAGCAACCGCGAAAAGGCTATGTGGGTGGTGTGCTTCCTATTTGTTTTCATTCATACATGCCTTTATCCACCCATTCAGCAGCTAAAGTATTCCTTTCTGTCCGCTGAGCACGTTCACCCAGTGGAGGTGCTAATGAACATTGCTGAACATGGATTTAAATCAGCACATTCCAGTACTGAAGCTTATCTTCTCATTCTCACTCCAGTCTGCTGTTTCAACACTGTACATTTATCATATATCACACCAGATCAGAGACCTTTTCTCGTTGGAGGCAAAGAACAGGGTCTCCTCATTTGGATTAGAAAACAAGACAAATAAAAAAAGTATTATGAAATTTGTAGAGTGCCAATTTAACGTGTTAATTTAGTGTGATTAATTATATTAAAAAAATGCCTTAAAAATATTAAAGTAATCATGCCTCCTGACCCATAAATAAATTCTGTAATTAATGTATTTTCGTAACATCTGAGCTATTCAAACTTGATGTACATGTAACATTGTGTTTTTCAGAGTCGCGTCAGCAGGGGGCAGTCAGCGCGCCTTAACAAACCTCAAGAGTAGCGCAGCCTAAGAATGAGAGCCAGTGTCATGATAAATTGAGTCCGCCCGATAAATCGAGTCCCCATGGGGGTAACTGAGCAAAAACTGTTAAATCGAGTCCCCATGTAATGCCTGAGCAAAAACCTATCATGTTATCTTGACAGCATGTCATTGAAGTGTAGGCTAACTGAAAAACACAAACAACGACACATCTTTAATTTCACAATCTATAACTTCAGTTATATACTATTATGTGTAACTTACGGTTTAAAAGTCATTAAATGTCATATTTACAAAGTTATAACTGCATACATCATAAAACGATTTTATAGGATTTCTATTCAGGCAGTGAATATAGTACCCATTAATAGGTCCCTCGGTCAATGGAATTGCTGTGACATCAGAGGGAGACCCAATTTTCAGCGGGGACTCGATTTCTCAGGACACCGGTCTCACAGTACGCATTCATGACAGCTGGCCAACAGAACGCAGGGATCTCGAAATAATTGAAAAGTTTTTCACTTTTCAACATTCAATTATTATTTTAATTATTATGTATTATTTATATTTAATTATCTTTATTTGGGGCCCTTTCTCAGCAAATATTGTTATTTGCAAACAAATGCAACTAATTTGATTAATTAAATGGTATTTCATGTAATCAATTCGATTAACATTTTTAATCGATTATCAGACATAGAAATCAGATTTTTAAAAAGTAACACTGTCCAACAGCAACACCAGAGGATAAAGTTTCAGAGCTAGGCAGTGTCCCTTTTGCTAAGTAAATGTAAGGTGGATAACAACAAAATACAGGCAAAAAGTAATGCAAGACTTTTCATGCCCCAGCACAACGATTGGCTGATTATCCATTTAATGCGATAATCCCCACCTAACATGTTAATAACTGGTCCACAAATTGTCCTTAGTGGGTCAAACTGATGGAAATGAATGGACTAATTACAGAGAAAACTACTCATCCACTTGAAAATCACACAATTTCGGTCACGCCAAATCAATAACCACTCAGCTTGATTAAATTTACACCACGCAATGTATAAACAAAGGCTTTGTTCGCCTACAGTGTTAAGTTCGGCTTCTTCCATTGTTTGAATTAGGTTTAATTGTCAGTGAAGGTGATTATTAATAAAAGTAGCCAAAACAACTGTAAGTAGTATTAAATAAAAGTTAATTCAGTGCAATTAATTATACAGTATATATATATATATATATATATATATATATTAATAACCCTTTAAGATTAACACAATTATTTATAACCCCCGCACAGTAATAAGGAATTTTCCTATTGGAGCAGTTCTTAGATAATTTAGTATATAATAATTAAAACAATTATGAACATGGAATAAATATTATAATTCAGATAATTCAAATGCAGTACATCAAAAACTGTACATATATTGTGGTAACAGACATGCCTTTAGAAAAATACAAAATGTGGCTTTAAGGTCAAAATATTGTTTGTTTTATTTCCATATCATTGAACATAACCCTGTTATTGTCCTACTTCACTCTGCGCTATTTTTAATTGTTAGTTTATGTACTTCCGTATCAGACCGGCACTTTTGGAGCATCTCACTTTGGGTGTGTCGTGTCCTGCTAGTTTTCAGAGCCTCTATTCATAAGCACAGTGTTTTTAGGCCACGTGTTTGACACATGCCCACAACAACTTCTTTGTGATACTCTATTAGTACAGTCAATGGCCGGTGCATGTGCAGATGATGCGCACAGACGATGATCATGAGTCAAGAAAACCAGGCCGGCACGCGGACTGGATTATGATGAAATTTATGTCACGCATACTGTGTACAGGGCTATCAGCAACACGGATATGTGAGGTACACTTTGGCCTTTAAGGTGCAAAGGCATGTCTGAGAAAGGCTATGCTGCCTTCTTTTTAGTTTGACGAGGTGCATTGCCTGTACAGCTGGAGTGCTGACCGGACCTTACTGCCACAAATTCATGCATTTACATTTATGCATTGGCAAATGCTTTTATCCAAAGCGACAGTGCATTCAAGTTATAAATATTATCAGTTGGTGGGTTCCCTAGGAAATAAACTTTTGATTCTTGCTGATATCTTCCCACTGCTTGCACCATGCTCTTATTACGTGCCTTATTACGTTTCGCTGCAGTTTCCAAGTGAAATGTCCAGTGGGGGGCACCAAAAGCAAGTGAACTGGTGTTGTAATCAGACAAGGTTTAAGGTGAATATTAGATGGATGTTTTAATGAGTAAAACGTACCTCCATAACCTAAAACTTTGCAAAGTGATCTAAAATCAAATGAAAGGTAAACACAAAACAGACATCTTTACCCTAAACCAACACCTAAACCTAAGCGATAGTGTCCAAAAACAAAATGCAAAATGAAAAGCACATTTTCTGAAGCAACCACATCATTTCATGTCACTTCTATGACATTTTCGTTTGACGTGTCAGCATGTTAGGCTGGGCTCGAACCACAGAATTCCAAGTTCAAAGTCCAACACTCTATGAGGTGAGCTACTGCAGAAGCTTACCATGCTGGAATAAGTGTTTAAATGAAAGTAGGTCTGTAATACAAGCATTAAAATGTTTCATTTTTCAAATGATGAATTATATAAAAAGTGTTTTGATATCATAACATAGCAGTGTGAGTAATAGTGAGAAAAATAAGTGTTTATAAAGTCATAATCAGCCATTGTACTTGTGATTTTTGTGAAAATGAATAAAACAAAATGTTTTAGCGCCTCTAGTGTTAACTTCACCAGGAAACTGTAATGAAATGTAGAACACGACACGTAAAAGTCTTTTTGCAAAAATGTAGTTATAGTAATGTTCATTCTATGAGACTAGGTACTTTCAGTGTGCACAAAGTTATATTTGGCCTGTAAAATAAAATAATAAAAACACATTCTGTTTAGAAAGACACTAAAGAGAAGCAGTGAAAGTTTGTGCTGTTGCTGTGGTGCAAATATCCACTGTCCGGGTACATTTTCAAACAGAACTGATTAAAACTCCAGCCTCTAACCTTTAATATGCATGACAAATCTCAGGCACTTTCAAACAGAGATTGGTTCAGGGGGAACTTGGTTGCCATCGCAACAGTTTGTGGCTGTGCAGGCACACATTCAAATGACTTCAACAGCAACCCCATGGAGTCCTGGAACTGGAGGAAATTCTTTATTTCTGTACAATGGTACCAATCCCTAGAGCTCAAAGGAGGTGAGAGCTTGATCCTTAGGGCCTCCTCAAGGTTGATGTGTAAGCACTTTTATACATAGGCTACACTTAGAGAAGAACATTAACTCTCTCCGTCCCTCAGCTGGCATTATCAGTGAGTGGGGCAGACAGCGAATGCCAACTGTTGGCTGCCGTAGGGCAGGATCACAAATAACAACAGCATGAATCAGGTGGTTATATTTTCAACCTTAAAGCCGATATGTGTGTTTTTACAGTGTTTTCTTCTTAATTTCTCATATGCCAGCTTAATATACAGAGAAAACTATAAGCAAGCCATTTGTAGGTCGATTTCACCTAAAAGTGAAATCTTTGGCTTGGCACTATTAAAACATTTTATCAAAAGTTGTTTGAGCGGCCCATCCAGCCCAACACAGCAACACTGGCTCGACCAATGGTGTGAGTATGGGGCGGGACCATCTGTTTGTATAACTAATGGAAGACTGAGAGAGTATTTTGGAATCTGCCTGAAATCGGTCCTCGTTTTTGCATCTGGTGACCCTAGTGGCACTGAAATTACACACTTTAGATTTAAAGTCAACAAAAAATTTAAACAGACTTAACACACATTCCTGGTGTTATTGTGCATGATTCAAAGGTAAATGTTATTCCAAAGAAAAACAACGGTCGTCTTCGTAATCTTTCGTCAAAATGAAATAACTTTAATAACAGCACCTAAAGCTTAAATTATTTACTTAAAAGTTTGAATCTGTACATTAAGTGATAAGGGGTTAGGGGTTTAGAACAAACCCTGGCCAGAATGCTTGAGGAATATCAAAACAGTGCTGCACTGTAAACAATTATTGAAAAGAGAGTAAAATAAAAGGAAGTTTCTTGTCATAGCCATAAGTATCTGTATGTCACGCCTCAATGAGTGTGCACATATTATATTTCACAATCTACACAATGATGTACTGTCTGCATCTTTAAAAACAATCAATACTGCACAGACACGCAAATAAACGTCACAGTCCATCTAGCAGAACAGAGCTTCTTGCAAGTGTCTTAAGTTCTTTAGACAGCATTCATTCAGTGATCTGACCTGTCTACCTCTATATAAACAATAACTGTCTTTTTCTAAATCTACAGCAATCAAACTTAATAAAAGGTATTACTTTAAACACTCAAGTTTTAACATCCTTTACAGACTTAAGCGAGCTGTGGCATGATTATGCTCCACTGCTATGGGAACGGTGACAGAAAACACAAGTTCCTACATGAGGCGGTAAAAATTAAGCAGATATAACTCAGTAGTCACTACTTAAGACTGATCGGGCCGCTGCTTTAAAACGAGACATAAAGGATGAAACTATTTTGACAGAAGAAGAGCTCTTTGAGTCCTGTGCGGCTCCAGGACCAATCTACACGTGCTGCTGAATCGTTCTGCTCTCAGTCGCCGCATTGTGGTGTTTCTGGAACAGCTCACCCCAAAATGAAAATTCTGTCATTATTTACTCACCCTCATGTTGTTGTAAACCGTATGACTTTTCTTTTTTCTATGGAACACAAAAGGTATATTTTTGAAATAATATCCTTTCATTCCATCTTTTTCCATACAATTAAAATGCTTGAGTCTAACAATTTACCCCAAATCTTCTTTTGTGTTTCACAGAATAAAGGAAGTCATATGAGTTTTGAACAAAATAATGGTGCAAGAATCAAGACAGAATTTTCTTGTTTGGGTGAACTGTTCCTTTAAGAGTACCTAAAGTATCTAGGGGGAAAGCAATAGAAGCCAAATGCCTAAAATATCAAATAATTTTGCAGAGCTGCAAGGTGCTTAAAGGAATAACTTTTAAAAAAACAAGAACAAAGGGTTAAAAATCAGAGACTCTATGAAAAACAAAACAGATGTATTCTAAATTGCTTCAGGTGCAGAATTCAGTGACACTGGAATGGACTTGTAAGTGCTTAGCGCTCAATTTAATGAACAATCATTAAAATGAATGACTGCAGGCAGTGGTGTTCACCTCCTCTATACAGACGATAAATGATTTGAAAATTTCCTCCAAAACAATTCAATCTTTCAAAAGCGTTTACTCACAGATATTATCCTGCTCTATCCCTGATTCATGGATAATTGGTAACACTTTACAATAAGGTTCCATTTGTTAACATTAGTTAACAACATTAGTTAACATGAACTAACAATGAACAATACTTATTAAACATTTATTAATCTTAGTTAATGTTAATTCCAACATATACTAATACAGTTTTAAAATGAAAAGTTGTATTAGTTAACATTAGTTAATGCACTATGAACTAACAATGAACAATTCTATTTTTATTAACTAACATTAACAAAGATTACTAAATCATGTAACAAATATATTGTTCATTGTTAGTTCATGATACCTAATGCATTAACTAATAATAACGAATAGAACCTTATTGTAAAGTGTTACCGGATAATTTATGCAGACTAGTGGTAGACAATATAACCAAAATCTTATATCACAGTATGAGTGATTTTATTAAACAGTAACCACAATAGATATTTTTGGCTGGACACTCAACAATTTCCAGCGGTTTAAGGGTGTTTCTTAAACTTTGGGCACTTTTAGCACTGTGCACATTGAAAGTCTTTTATACTAGATTTCATTGTTTAATATTGAAAGCCTGGGTCTGAGACAAAGCAAAAACAGTCAAATTTGTAATAATCATAAGCATAAAGGCATCTGAAAAGTACTTAAAAATCAATTATGAAGGCATGGTAAAACGTTTTCAAGTCAGTTTTAAATGTGACTTTCATATAACAAACAGTTGAAATCGGTTTGTAAATAAAAAGCAACCCCTGGGACTGCCCAAAGTTGAAGAAAAAAATATTTCTTCAGACTATACTGCTACATTTGAATAGAGAAAGATGCTTTTTGCCCCCAGATGGTGTAGTCACAGCATCTATCAGCAGGAGCTAACCGTCCACGCTAACCAGGCAAACCATGACATTTGACTTTCGAAACTGCTTTGATACCCAAGAATTTCCAGGACCACACTTTGTGGTTGAATCAATATTCTTCTTTAAACCAACATTTACCTTTAAACACACATCCCGATCGCTCAAAATAAAATAGGAAACACAATGAAAAAACAAAACTTCTGAAAACTGATTGTGGAGGCATATTCCTAATTAAGCACACTTGCAGTATATGGAGAAGGATACGAGCATCTATTACTAATGTGTTGAAAATTGACTTCATGAATTTCGGAGCGGGATTGCATGTCTTATGCAACATTTTAATGATCCCTGCATATTCCATGTTCACAGTCTGGGAAATACCCAAATTGTTTAGTTTTTACATAATGTGATAATTATGATCATTATTAATCCACACATAAGAAAACAAGAAATCAATAGTTTCTTTCAACAGGACTGTAAATCCATGTCTCTCCGTGCTTCTCTCTCATCATCTCTCTCCATGCAGATTAGATACTGTTTCATGTGCATGAGCTCTCGTAAAGGCACAGAGCGGTAGTACTGTTCCCACAGTTAAAAAAAAGAGTGTTTTTCTCAAATTTGTTTGCCTTTAGATATACCCCGGTTATACATGTGGCTGGAAATCTGAGCTGCTCAGTATTCTAATTGCAAGAACATTTAACAGCTAGGTAATGTTTCAAAACGTAAACATTAATACGACATGCTAACGGCATCTGATATGAAAAGAAGCAAAATAACAATGGCTATTATTATCGTAATCAGCTCGAAGATGACATTTAAAACAGTCTACTTCAAATCATCCACAAAACACCTGTTACATGTCTCATTTCTGGACTGTACAAGTATTTTCTTTCTGTGCTTTGTGTATTAGTCAGTGTTGGTCTTGTTTGGGTTGTCTATTTTCATGTTTATATCCACATTATTAATTCACTGATCAGACTTAATATCTGCCTAATGTATATTAGGCTACATGTCACAACCGATTTAATAGCAAGGTGTCCCTCAGGAAATCATATGTTTATTACATTCAGCCAACAATCAAATCTTTAACTCAGTGACTAAATCATCTTGCTTGTGAAAACATTACACATGGCCCAAAAGTTGACAGCATGACTAAACAGGTGACCGAAAACCCATCATCTGTTCCACATAACTCTTCGCTGAAAAACATGTGTAAACCGCAGGACACACGAGGTTATTTCATGTATTTATGAATTTATGTCTGTATGTTTGTTTCTTTGTTTTTTGGCTAACTATTCCTACAAAAAAAGGGGGTGGGATATCGAAGGAGAACACAGGAAAATAATTTCTTCCCTTATTAATAACCAAGTCTTTATTACATATTTTTAAAATTCCAGTTGAATTCAAATACTCTTAATTAAACACCCATCATTCAGTGGTAAACTCACCCTCCTTCACTCTCTGCCTCTTCTGAACTTTGTCCTTCACTCCTCATTGGGGCACCTGCTCTTTTCCTCCTGGTGGGAGTCCTATGTAGGGGACTCGCCTTGCGAGCGCCAATATCTTCCCCACACCGGCCCCTCAGCTGATCCCTGATGTTGTCCTGCAGGTGTGGAAGAGCATCCTTCAGGGCTTTCACTTCCTCCTTGAGTTCAGAAACACATTGGATCAGAGTGCCCAACCGATCCAAGACTTCTGCCTGGCCTGAGTGCAGAACCACACTACCTCCCGTGTGATCCGAGGTACGGCTCAGCTGCAGGACTCGGCCACCACCGGCTCCAGATTTGTGGAAGAAGACAATCGCCAGGCTGATCCCTGCAGCCCCGGCCAGAACGCCCAAAGCCAGAGCCCTGCTGTCCACTTGAGCCATTCTGAACAACTGCAGAGAGAAGAAAACAAAAACATGTTAATTAGCAACCTCACATCTATTGGAAATAGGTTACATAAGATAAACAAAATGCTAACAATTGCCAAATGACCATAAGTGCCAGCTATTTTCACGCCTAGAATATAACATTGGTAGTTGGCAAAAAAATGTAAATTAACATTTCTTATGTAAACATGTTACAAAATAGGGCTGCAAACTTAACACAATTAATTATTTTTTTTAAATTCATGTGATAAAGTCCCCCAAATCTACCTCAGACAGATTGACAAATTCAATGCAAACTCAGATTGAAAAGCTGTAAAATGGTCATGTTACAATGTGCCCCTCACCTGTTACAACGCACCCCGCCTATGGGGCACGTTGTAACATTTCACTTTCCTTTTTTCGAGGTAGACAGCAAAAAAGGTATACACTGTATTCATGAAACAAGACCACATACTGGCAGCCAAAAGTTTGGAATAATGTACAGATTTTGCTCTTATGGAAAGAAATTGGTACTTTTATTCACCAAAGTGGCATTCAACTGATCACAATGTATAGTCAAGACATTAATAACATGAAAATGACTATTACAATTTGAAACTACTTCAAAGAGTTCTCATCAAAAAATCCTCCACATGCAGCAATGACAGCTTTGCAGATCCTTGGCATTCTAGCAGTCAGTTTGTCCAGATGCTCAGGTGACATTTCACCCCACGCTTCCTGTAGCACTTGCCATAGATGTGGCTGTCTTGTCGGGCTCTTCTCACGCACCTTACAGTCTAGCTGATCCCACAAAAGCTCAATGGGGTTAAGATCCATAGCACTCTTTTCCAATTATCTGTTGTCCAATGTCTGTGTTTCTTTGCCCACTCTAACCTTTTCTTTTTGTTTTTCTGTTTCAAAAGTGGCTTTTTCTTTGAAATTCTTCCCATAAGGCCTGCACCCCTGAGTCTTCTCCTCACTGTTGTACATTAAACTAGTGTTGAGCGGGTAGAATTCAATGAAGCTGTCAACTGAGGACATGTGAGGTGTCTATTTATCAAACTAGAGACTCTGATGTACTTATCCTCTTGTTTAGTTGTACATCTGGGCCTTCCACACCTCTTTCTGTCCTTGTTAGAGCCAGTTGTCCTTTGTCTTTGAAGACTGTAGTTTTATAACACCTTTTTATGAAATCATTTTTGACCTAATATTGAACTTAAGACATGACAGTCTATTGCATACCGTAGCAACTCAAAAACAAACACAAAGACAATGTTAAGTTTAATTTAATGAACCAAATAGCTTTCAACTTTGTTTGATATAATGGCAAGTGATTTTCTAGTACCAAATTAGCAATTTATCATGATTACTCAAGGATAAGGTGTTGGAGTGATGGCTGCTGGAAATGGGGCCTGTCTAGATTTGATCAAAAATGACTTTTTTCAAATAGTGATGGTGCTGTTTTTTACATCAGTAATGTCCTGACTATACTTTGTGATCAGTTGAATGCCACTTTGGTGAATTAAAGTACCAATTTCCTTCCGAAACAGCAAAATCTGTACATTATTCCAAACTTTTGGCCGCCAGTGTATGTGTACCAGACGTGTGAAATTAATGTGAAAAAAAGAAAAGAAAAAACATTGAACCCCAAGTGCATTTACACAAACTAAGAAAACCAAAACGTTTTAGTTTGTGCCCCGCTCTCTACTGTTATTAGCCTTTGTAATATCCTTTTAATTATCAAAAGCCATTTCGGTACTGACATCTTTCTCCAGAAAGTGACCCTATTATGGTGGGAAAACAACAGCAGAAAATTCAGTATTTCTAAGTATTAGCCTAGCAATTTTATGGATTGTGAAATATTTTATGGTATTTATTTTGGCTCACTCTAAAACATTCTATCCTGTTTGATAAAATTACAGAAATCGATATGATAATATCAAACATCAAACTTAAAGTTGACATCTGCATTAAAGCTAGCTCTCAATGCTAATCCCAAGAAAGCAATGGCCAACTTTAGTTCTGTTTGCATCTTGCTCTGTTTCAACCAATTACACATGATGTAAATTATCATAAATAATACGTGACTTAGCTTGACCTGATCATATTTCTGAAATTATGTTATACTCTTTTAGAAATACTTCCATAAGTTACTCCACAAGCACATGTACATGAGCTGCATAACAGGAATAACCACTTGTGTACTTACAAAATTAACAGTCAACTCATACTTCAAATAACCCAGTTAAGTTGCACTTTATTTTCACATAAGAGCAGACATCATATGTATGGGCTAACACAAGATTATGGCGATCAAGATAAAACACAATATCATTCTTCATCCAAACAGGGTCTCAATTCACTCAGAGGTTAAATTATAATGTACAAAACTTATTTTAAATAGCAGCAGTGTTCATATGCATCAACTGTCAAGGTCTTTACAGGCACCATGAGAGCTACCTTTATGTACACGTGCCACAGAGGTGAATAACCTTCTAAAAGCACTAAAAAACAGGTCGCACTACCAATAATCTCACAAAAGCATAAAGCAGCAATAATATCATAAAACAGCACTGATCACCTGCACAAGCAATCCTGAGCGCAGCGGTGCGTCTGGAAAAACAGTCCGTGTCGCTCAAGTACTGGATACTGATGGTTCCGCCCTGATGTTGAAATAACAATGAAATAAATAAATAACAACAAAATATATAACGACGAATTCAATAACAACGAAAGATGTTTGATATCGGGAGGATATTGCGATATGATGATCAAATGATTATCTAACAAAAACGAAATAATTTGTCCGCATGGTACGAGAAATGAAGTTAGCTTTACATTTACATTTACATTTATTCATTTGGCAGACGCTTTTATCCAAAGCGACTTACAAAAGAGGAAAACATAAGCGAATCATCTTAAGGAGACATTGGTATGAAAAGTGCTGTATTACAAAGTTTCACTAGCATCATAATAGTATTCAAAACAGAATAAAGTGCAACAGGTTTTTTTTTTTTTTTTTTTAATGACTGGTTAAGTGCTAATGGAAAAGATGTGTTTTAGTCGTTTTTTGAAGACAGAGAGTGAGTCAGCTTCACGGATGGAGCTGGGAAGGTCGTTCCACCAACGTGGTATGATGAAGCTGAAAGTCTGGGAAAGTGTTTTGGTGCCTCTTTGTGTTGGTACAACAAGGCGACGTTCCTCAGCCGACCGCTTCTAGTGGGCGCGTAGCTCTGCAGACATGATTTTAGGTATGCTGGAGCAGACCCAGTGACTGTTCTTGTATGCCAGCATCAGAGCCTTGAATTTGATACGTACATCAACCGACAGCCAGTGGAGAGAGACAAGGAGTGGTGTAACATGTGCTATCTTTGGTTCATTAAAGACCAGACGTGCTGCTGTATTCTGGATCATTTGCAGGGGTCTAATTGCACATGCAGGGAGTCTTGCAATGAGAGCGTTACAGTAGCCCAGTCTAGTTATGACAAGTGACTGAACAAGAAGTTGTGTGGCATGTTCAGAGAGGAAGGGTCTTATCTTCCTGATATTGTAGAGTGTACATCTACATGATCTTGCGGTCTTTGAAATGTGGTCTTTGAAATTTAGTCTGTTGTCAATGGTTACCCCTAGATTTCTGACTGATTTGGAAGGTGTTACTGTAGCTGCACCCAGCTGCACAATGATGTTGTGTTCAACAGCAGGGTTGGCTGGAAAGACAAGGAGTTCAGTCTTGGCTGGGTTGAGTTGCAGTTGGTGCTCCTTCATCCAGGCCGAGATGTCTGCCAGGCAGGCAGAAATTTGAGCAGTCACTGTGGTGTAGTTGGGCTGGAAAGACAAGTAGAGGTGTGTGTCATCAGCGTAGCAGTGGTAAGAGAAACCATGTGCCTGAATGATGGGTCCCAGTTATGTTGTGTATATAGAGAAGAGAAGTGGCCCAAGCACTGATCCCTGAGGTACCCCAGTAAGTAGCTGATGTGGCTTGGATACCTCACCTCTCCAGGCTACCTTGAAGGACCTACCTGAGAGAGCTTTACACTGAATGCTATTTTCCATTTCTTTTACCTTACAAAAGGATTGTGGTGGTACAATGATGTTATCAGATGGTAATGCCATGGCACTTTGACATATACAATGGTAGATGTCAATAGATGGCACTAAATCTCATCTCAACACCTTTATTGAATGTCTGTGCTCCTCTTAATCTTGATATTTCATCTGAATATCAACATTTGTGAGATTTATTCCATCCAAACTGTTTTGATGTTAAATTATCTAATATTTTGTCATTGGAAAATAATGATCTGTGACATTCTATTATGTTGGATATTAAAAGTTTTTATGTCTATTTGTTAATGGGGGAGGATCTGTGGACACAGTAAAGTATTTTGATTTTTGGAGTAAATAAATATTGCTTTTATTTTCAAGTGACAAGGTAAAGTTAGACTGTTGGCATAAGATGCCCCCACCCCACTTTCCACTCAAGATTGGGGCAGAAGGTTCTGTCTGATGTCATTATTATTCAATTTAATAATTATTAACATGGGTTTTTTGTTAAATACTTCCATCCATGCATTAGATGTACATTTCAAACATCTTCTTTCCTTATAACCTAATAGGCTAATTGAGTGGAATTCAATCTATATACATAGTATTGCTATTATGACATGTCTTCAATTAAAATTATGGGTGTCTTTATATGTATATATATTCATAGGCCTGCACAGTATATAATTCATAGAATAAATTTATCTTTCAGATGACTCTCTTTGACTAGGATTCAGTTATTTGATTTGCCTGTCATTATTCAGTTATTAAATTATTCAACTAAATTGTGAAAATAAACAATTACATAAAAAATTTGATTTTATACTTTAAATTTCAAAAATACATTACTAAGAATGATATCAGATGTATTTTATACATTCTGTGAAAATCGGATGACACCTGGGACCCTAGTTTACCCTGGGGGGGCTGCTTGCCCCGGGTGGAAGGTCATCTTGCCCAGTGGGGTAAGATGGCCACTTTTTTTTTTTTATATATATAATTTTTTGTTTGGTGCTATGATAACAAAATTAGCAAATGTTTCTATTTATTTCCCTTGATAATATGTTGAATGATGCATCATCATCCTGTACATGCTAAAAGTGTGTATATATGTGTTACAATTTAAAAGTAAATGAACATTGTTCTTAAGGGGGGCATCTTACCCCCATCTTACCCTACTTCAGAGAAAACAAAGGTGCTACCATGGTACTAGTCCAAAAAGTAAAGACATACCCGTAGTACCATTTCCAAAAAGAAGGTACTATCACTGTATTACCATATTATCATGTAAAAAAAAAAAAAAAAAAACACTCCTTTTGAGCAATGAATTCCCATGACTTTCCCAGTCCTTCATTAGTTCTGAGTGAGAATTTTTAAAAATAATTTAACAGAGATTGCACTCACGATGATAAATCTTTGAGCTAGACAAATTTCTATGCACTATAGAAATATAGTATTATATACATTATAATTCTCATAGTTCTTTTATTAGATAGCATACTCTTCCACTCCAGCATCTCCAATTAAAAGTTTGAAAGATTACTTCTGCGTCTCCTCTCTTCCACTCCAAGTACCCAATGTTACAGAAGGACTGACCGAACTAAATGCATCTACCACCTGCAGTAAGCATCCTTCTCCTCGAGCAAAGGGACCATCCAGTTGAGGATCATGTACGTGAGTTTCTCCACCTGGCGAATTTGGTGCACTATGAAGACCACTCTCCGGTGATTTACTTTAGAGCTGGTCTGAATAGTGCACTAAAGGAGCTAATGCCTCCGGCGGATCCTCACTGGATGCTGCTCGACTATGTGGAGGTGGCTCTGCAGCTCAGCAGCTCACCTTTCACTGTGGGAGTGGTGGATGAGGACTTTGTATCTCCTCCCACAGTGGATGCCCTCCAGCCTTCCACGGCTCCTCCCTCCAAGCCTTCCTCGGCTCCTCACTCCAAGCCTGCCTCGGTCAACGAGCCAGCGCCCATGCCTGCCTCACTTAATGAGCCAGCGCCCACGCCTGCCTCGGTCAATGACCGTCCCAGGGCCAGTGCTTGTAGCTTCGACCGTCCCAGAGCCAGTGCCTGTGGCCTCAACCGTCCCAGAGCCAGTGCCTGTAGTCTTGACTGCCTTTGAGCCAGCTCTCGCCAAGTTAATACCTGGACTTGCTCCCCACCCTGGTTCCCACCCTGACTAACTTTCATTCTCCACTGGTTCCAGCCAGCTTAATGGACACTCTGGTTCTCTCCAGTGCCCTTCCTCCTCCGCTGGCTCCACTCAAGACACCTCCTCTTCCTGGTCAGCCGGTTCCCCGCAAGTCACCAGCTCACTTTCACTGCTGTGGAGCTGTGCTGAAAATGTGTTTCCCTGTAGTCCATAAACACAAGTATATCTGATTAAATTTTAACTATGATAGGGCTTTCAGAGCTGTTCTGACTGGCTTGTTGCATCCTTGTATTTAATAAAAACTCATTGCACTAAAAGTTAATCCACTGCATATCAGTTAGTCTTAAATGGGTTGTATCACTTTTATTATTCTTACAATGTCAGTAAAGCTTTTATTTCTGACCATTGTTCCACCCTCTCTAAACCTAAGGTTTAAAAGTGCTGTTTTAACATTTTAGGAAAAATAAATGGACCTACTGTTCAATGCATTTACATGACCACACTCATTGTCGGCTTATTAAGCATAACTGGCGTAAGAATGTGCATGTAAACGCGTACAGTAACTCGTCCAGCTCACTGGCCAATTGTTTTGGTGCTTATCAGAGTGCGATTTCCATGTTCATATATGCCTATATGAACCGAACCAAGGGAAAAAACTGACCAGGTTCTGAAACAAATGCTCCAAATGAGCCAGGTGTCAAATTTGTGGAGTAACAGACCTTGAGAAATGTGTGTGATTGTTAATTTATCTACTCGAGGCTTGCCATAGAATGCGTATGTCCATATGCAGCTTTCAGTGAGTAAAGAAGCTCAATAAAAACTGATTGTTGTGGCTCCGCTCTGATGTCCTTTTAGTGTAGGAAAAATGCATGTGACAGAATCACTATGGACAGCAATCAGCGTTTGTGATGATTTGCAGCTGAGTTCGATGAAAACATTCAGATCAGCTTGACGTCTTATCTGTTCTTCAGTAAAAGAAGAAACTCGGAGACAAAAATATTTTTTCTAACAGTTTTAATGTGCTTTTCCATTGCTGGAATCATTAACTCAGAAAGGAGTCCCGACGGTCAAGTGATTAACGACCTCCCACTGAGAGACACTAGCTGTGTCTCGTTTCGAAGGCTGCGTGCTAGCTAGGACGTGTCCTTTGAAGGCAGCGGTACTGAGCGCCCTCCTTTAAACAAGCCTCGTTTAAACAAGACAGCCAACGCTGGACAAACGGAAACAGTACTTATCATGGTTGCTATGACAGCATGCCAGTCTTTAACAAGCGCGAGCGCTTTGAGTGACAAAGGAGCAAAGTCCCTTTGGAAGGAAATGTATGAGTTATATTTTAGGAGAGTTATAATGATGTAGAGAGAAAAGAAAATTTTACAGGTGTACTTTTAGTCTATAATACTATATTTTAATTATATATTACTATAATTATACATATTATATACTCTGCACCCATCTACTGAGGTACTTCAACTTGGGAATTAACATTAATTGCATTTGAACATCATATTTCCGTGCAAATTGGTGTCATTTTTTCAGACCAATGATATTCATTTCCATTGAAGCAAAGAATTGTGGGTTGTGAGTACCCACGAAGAATACACTTCATGCATTCTCCGAATTCCCATGAAAGAAGGTCGCATTCGAAGGCTGCATTCGGAGTGTCCTACTCGCTTTTCTGAAACGAGACAGCCTCGATGACGTATGCGACCTCAGGAGGACGCAGCCTTCGAAACATAGACACATCCACTAATGCACGATTCATTTCCCTCCGCCTGACGAACACTTATGTTAATGAAGCTCAGACCTGAAATCATTGGAAAAAATGTATTGTGTTCAAATAAAAAACGTATGTCATATTAATGATTGAACCTCTTGATATTAATGACTGAAGCTCTTTTATGTAAGTGGCTATTTGCATGTTCTGTATATTCTGTACTAATTCCCTGCCTAATCAGACTTGCTTCAGGTCTGTGAGGGCCCCATGTTCTTTTACAGTTAATAGTCATGCATATTTTACTCCAACAAGATTAGATTACATTACATTCAACTTTATTGTCATTGTGCGGAGTACAGGTACAGAGCCAATGAAATGCAGTTAGCATCTAACCAGAAGTGCAAATAGCAATATGTATATATATATATATGAGTATATACAATAAAGATTTTTATGGAGTGCAAAGTTATGAGGTAGAGAAGCAGAGACCATCTCAATGCAAATGTCTATGAATACAGTACAAGGTGCAAATGAAAAAGTATAAGCACTGAAGGTGCATTGTACAGAATTAAGCATAAATATGTAAATATATACTGTATATATGGCCGGTGACCATAACAGTGCAAGTGGCATCAAGAGGTAGAAATTATGTGCAAAACGTGTGCAAGGGAATGTGCAAAAAAAAAGTATGTGGTCCGAGTGGGATGTAGTGTTCAGTGCCTGAGTTTAGAGTTCAGTAGGCTGACAGCTGAGGGAAAGAAACTGTTTCTGAGTCTGCTGGTGCAACAGCGAAGACTCCTATAGCGTCTCCCAGATGGGAGAGGGGTAAACAGACCATGGTTGGGATGAGAGGTGTCTTTGATAATGCTTCTCACCCTCCTTAGGCAGCGTTTGTGGTGAATGTCTTTGATGGAGGGTAGCTGAACACCAGTGATGTATTGGGCAGTTTTCACCACCCGCTGGAGGGCCTTCTGGTCTGAGACAGTGCAGTTGCCATACCACACTGTGATGCAGTTTGTTAGTATACTTTCAATAGTGCAATGGTAAAAGTTCAGCAGGATGTGGGGGGACAGATGAGCTTTCCTTAGCTTCCTAAGGAAGTAAAGGTGCTTGATCAGAGTGGAGGTGTTGTAGGTCCAGGAAAGATCTTCAGAGATGTGGACACCCAGGAACTTGAAGCTAGTCACACGCTCCACTTCGTCCCCATCAATGTAGATGGGAGTGTATGTGTGGCCCTTGACAACAACAGGTAGTTAAGAATTCCCATATGGTAAGAGGTGTTACATTTCCAACACACACTCTAAGTGGTTGACCAATCATAACAGACTGGGGCAGCTGACCAATCAGAGCAGACTGGGCTTTTCAGAAAGGGGGGCTTTAAAGAGACAGGAGCTACAACAGAGTGTTTCAGACAGAGGGTGAAAAGAGGGGCTGCAGCAATGTACATTATGAGAAACATAATGTGTTTTTGAACATTAAAGCATGTGAACCTATTCTAGCAGACACCCAAAATAAAATTATGAACCTGTAAATGAGCATAATATGAGCTCATTAAAATAAGGTTCCATTTGTTAACATTAGTTAACAACATTAGTTAACATGAACTGACAATGAACTATATTTTTTTACAGAATTTATTCACCTTTGTTAATGTTAGTTAATAAAAAATGTTTGTTCATTGTTAGTTCATAGTGCATTAACTAATGTTAACAAATGCTAATTTTGATTAAAAAAAAAAATATTAGTATATTCTGAAATTAGCATTAACTAAAATTAACAACTTAACAAATGAAGTATTGTTCATTGTTAGTACATGTTAACTAATGTTAACAAATGGAACCTTATTTAAAATGTAGAGCTGCAACTAACGATTATTTTGATAATCGATTAATCAATTAATCGGATGAAAAAGTGATTCCCTGTATTTTGTTAAAATTTGATTTAAAAAAAACAGAAATGATAAAGGGCGTACAGATTTGGTTAAATTTACAGTACTGAATTCATGATTCTATACTCTCACAAAACTTTGAACAAAGTCTGAATCATTAAAAGTTAATTTATTATTATTATTATTACTTTCAGGACATATGTAAAACAGTTCCTTTCCTTTACCTGTAAAACTTAACAAAAAGTACTGTTCTTAAAGAGTAAAATACATCGGGGATGGAGTGGGACTAAAATCTGCCCAGCAGAGGGCAATGGTGACACCAGAATAGAAATATTAATAATTCTGCCCAGTTGAAAAATACATAATTATGTTAGATACATCTGCTTGTACTGTACACTGTCACTGATTACATATATTTTAAGTATTTTAAATTAATATTGTAAGCTTTAAAATAGTATTGTCACTGATTACATGTTTCTAAACTATTCTTTTCAAAACTATGTGAATATTTATCCAGTAAAATAATGTTTGCCATGGTATAAATTTACTGGTGAAATCTGGCATTATCAGGAGGACCATCAAATATCAGGACATTTATAATTATTATACATCATATTCAGCATTATACTCAGTTTAATGTAGTACAATTATCTGTAAACGCAGTGCAAATTCTCTCTCGCGCTGATAATAGTTGCTCATTGTATTAAGCCTGGTTTATACTCGCCGCGTTCGCGAGGTTGCGCGACACAAAAATGACGTCATCGCGGCGTTGGCGGAAGTGCGCTTTGACTTCGCTAGCTAGACCCCAATTCGCGCGACAGTGTGCATCGCTTTTTTTGTAACTGAGCGAACCGTGCGCGCGGCGCCGCATTAAAAAATGAACGACTTGTGTGAGGCAACATTGGCTATATAGTTAAACATGTTGAGATACAATGCAAACATACAAAAACAAACCAACAAATGCCACCATTATCTGTCTGCTGTACAGTAACATCGATTCAGGCTTCTTATCACTGGAAGAATCTTTCCTCTCTGCTTACATGATCAGAAAGCATCCTCAACAGCAGTGTTTTCAAAGGGATAATTATAGAACAACAGGTGCTTTCACTCTAGCTCTTTTGGTGCACACCAAAAGTACTAGTGTAAAAGCACCCTAAGAACCATTCAAAAGAACATTTTCATAGAGAAGCCTCTTAGAAGGAGAGTATTCACCCAATAATGAAAGTTCTGTAATTATTTACCTTCATTAGATTCAGATTTAAAAATGGTGTGTTGCCCAGTTGCACCAAGTATGAAGCTGCCATTGTTTCTTTTGTGCGTTATAAACAAATGTGACACACCAGTTTGAATATGTGGAGTAAAAATTAGATTTGAGATTTACAGTGTTGTAGGGGAAGATAATCAATGAATAACAATGTAAAGTTTGGTCAGATCCTTGCACAAAGCTGCCATACAGCTTCAGAAGAATTGGAATATAACGCACATGTTGTATAATTGTATGGACTACAGTTATAATATTTTTATGGCATTTTTTCCCCCGCTATGAATCTTTGTATTGGAAAGAACTTATTAAAGACCTTTAAAATTAGTATAAAAAAAATATAAAAAAGAAAGTGTACAAATTTGGAACGACATGAGGGTGAGTAAAAATAGATAGAATGCTCATTTGGGGTGAACTATTCCTTTAAAGTGCTTCTTGGATGTATCGAGCATCTTTGTCAATGTACTTCCAACTCTTTCTGTCAAATCAGTGCATACGTTCTTAGGTGCTGAGGATGCAACAGACCATCTTACTTCAACAGAGTGTTCCTTTATGAAACAGGGGCTATTTGTGGAAAAACGTGCAGTCACCCATAAGCCCAGCATGCACCGGCACATTTAAACACAGTAGCCCACATGAAGGTGTGCGAGGCAGAGCTTGCATGCATGGCTACGATTGCTACGTGCAGTTTCATGTATGTGCCTCCTTTCACAAAAACACTGCATTGTTCCAGACCAACCTGAATTCACTTGGCCTATAAACACATGTAGACATACTGTACCAACTTAAGGCACTAGAATGTCCTGCTTCAAATAAGATTGGATGATAGCTGTCATGCACCCAAGACCTCATTCTGATCAGGCCAAAATCTCCAGATTATTCACCATCATCAACGCAACAGCTTGTCACATGCACATAACACATGTGCTGAAACTGTCCAGAGGTTATATATATAAAGATCTACAGCTATCTGAGCATCTGACGCCTGCACTATGAATGGAAGACTGATACCAAGATAAATACTCTCTTACATAAAGTCATCCAGGATACGTTATATAACTGCAATCTCCCACGGTGGTTTTGAAAGACGGCAGATACAGTTCATCTCCTGCCCCGTTACACCATTTGTAGGTCCTACACAAGACTCATTTCATGTATTGTTGCGATATAAAATGTGTCAGACTCAGAGCCCAATTTTAGTGCAATGCAATTAATTTCACTCATTATAAATAAATAAAATGCACCTTGAGTTCCCGGAAATTGCGTAGCAGCCAGTCAACATTGGAATTGGCTTTTTAAGCCAGCTCTTGCCATTTTTGCATAAAATACTTGTATCCACTAAACAGTCAGTGCGCACAATGTCTTTCTTTTGTAAGATTAACAGACCAAGATACAAGCCTTTCTATCCATGTGCAAAGTTCAACATCCCCACTTTTAAGCAAATAACAAGATGTTCCATTGGTACCAAATTATGGTTTCATACACATGACATTTAGATACACGCTGTTTGTAGGGTGATAACATTTAGCACAAGACCGTCCTGATTTTGTAACTGGTTGTGAAAGTACATGCATATTTCTGTAAATACCTCCAGTATAATCTTATATCTGATGGTCTGTTGATGCATGTAAGGGCAGCTAAATGTTTAATCAGCGACATCAGTTTTAATGAGATCTCAGCACTAGTTAACATCAACACTGAACTTCCAGACAATATTTCTTAGAAACACAAGAATGCTGCTTAGATCTACTAAGGTTCAGGGATATTTTTTACATACCAGAGCTGAATGTTTTGAGATTAAATTAACTGCCAGACATATGTTTGGAATTCAAATTCAAATTAAAAAAAAAAAAAAAAAAAAATGCTATGACGTACATTGTGAGGAAATACTTAGGATTCTGCACTATTTATAAGTCACTAATCAAATGTAAGCAAATTTGTGACATTTAGTATGTTAACTCTTTTGTTCAAAAGGTCAGATTTCCTTGCATCCACTGAAGCACACAAGATGCTCTTTGAAACATTCCTAAATCGTTCTGGGATATCATCAGGTTTTGCACAAACTTGTGGGGTCCATGACAGCTTAAGTGCTGTCATTAAAGCAAAAGAGGGACGAGCCAAATTCTGAAATTCATGTTAATTTAATTCAACTCTTTACTCAAATTGTTATGCTTAAATATAATTAGTAATGAAAATAAACTGTATTTGATCTATGCATTTTTACAAGTGGACTCACTCTTTTGAACCCCACTGTACATTAATAGATGTTCATAAACTGACACACTAATATTAGCACATAGCATAGTCCTCACCATGACCCTGTTTAGTAACCCAGTGCCCACATGATGACATAACTCACTAAAATGGATCCCTGTTGGCAGTGAGTCCATACAGGAGAGACAGAGATGGAACGATTGGCTCCTTTTCTCTTCTCCATGCACAAATGGATCAGAGGCTGTACGTGATACATGTCATTGGCCTCAAATACCACCAGCAGCAGATATACATCGGCGTCTGCATATCTGTAATGTGATGTTAAGCACTGTAATACATTCAATATCAGTTAACCTCTCTCACTTCCTCTCTGTGTGTGTGTGTGTGTGTGTGTGTGTGTGTGTGTGTGTGTGTGTGTGTGTGTGGGCTGGTTTGGGTGGTTTACGAGGACATTTTTTTAGGTTACAAACTGGTAATTACAAGGGTATTATGCTATAAATGTGGTTTATGAGGATATTTCTAGTGTCCCCATCATTCAAATCGCTTAAAAAACATTGATATAACAATGTTTTTTTGAAAATGTAAAAATGCAGAACATTTTTTGTGAGGGTTAGGTTAGGGTTAAGGGATAGAATCTATAGTTTGTACAGTATAAAATCATTATGTCTGTGGAAAGTCCTCATAAGGATAGCCGCACCAACGTGTGTGTGTGTGTGTGTGTGTGTGTGTGTGTGTGTGTGTGTGTGTGTGTGTGTGTGTGTGTGTGTGTTTGTCTAACAGTCTCCCCCTTTTTCTTGCTTTTCTACAAAAGTTTAATCATTCTTGGATCATTCCATACATCACCATTCAAAGGTTGGACATACTTGACTGAATTTATGTTTCTTGTCATTATAAAACCTTTTGATCTATAGGCTTATGCTTTTATGCTTGAATTAGTTTTAGACCAGTTAGTTTTGAAGACAAATATAAATTGTGCAATATCTATACAAAACTAAGACTTGTTTGTATCAAGATGTAATCTATGCAAAGGGTGTTTCCTCTGAATAAGTCATATTTGTCATAACATAATTCTTCCATAAAACTTTTACTATTACTCTAAAATGTAGAAAGAATAGTAATAAAGAATAAATCATTCTTTTCTTAGATTTTCTTAGGAGAAATAAAAACAGACAATCATTAACATACATTGAGAGTACAGAGAGCTCAAATGAATGTGGACAGCACATAGTTTATTTAATTTTGTCTTGAAAGAATTGAATATGTAATATTTGAGTTCATATTGAAATCTCCGACGTTTGATTGCAGACTTTGAGACATGTTTTGCTGACACTGTTTGAGACACAGACTCGATAAGAGACATGTGAGATTACTGGATTGTGAGGGTTCCTGTAGCTCAATTGGTAGAGCATGGTGCTAGCAACGCCAAGATCAGTTTAATTCCCAGGGAGCACTCACACTAATCAAATATATACCCTGAATACACTGTAAGTCACTTTCAATAAAAGCATCTGCCAAATGTGCAGATATACTGGGCTTTTCTCTCTCTCGCTCTCTCTCTCTCTCTCTCTCTCTCTCTCTCTCTCTCTCTCATTAGAATGAAAAAGAAAAAAAGAAAAACCCTGTGAAAGGGGAGGCAAAAGTCTCTATGTGCTCTCATAGCTGTCTTGGAGAAACAATTAACATATTAAAGAGATCTCATTTGCCACATTTCTTTCCCATGAGAGCTCTTATAAACTGAAGATAAACAAGGTATTGTAGTGGAGTAGACTAGAAAAAAGTGGTGCCAAATCTCCTTTCATAATGGGAAAAATGTGTGCACATTCAGACACAGCCCAGCAGAGGGCGCTTACAGAGATGACAGTTATTATCATCTATCACTTTTGCAAGTCAAGAGATCCCATACAAGGCTGTTGTCTGCTATCTCATTGGTCGTTTTTAGCGTTGCACTAAACACTTTCAGGCCCACAGACAAGACATGATCACCCAGCATAAGCATATTTGTGGGTATGTGAAAGTGACAAACTAATTCCTGCAGGAATCTGGTGTTGCACAGTATGCTGAGATTTGCAGAGGTTGTTTGATCATAACTGAATTTTGAGCTGCTGTGTCCTTTCTTTACAAGGCTGAGTTAGTTTGTAGGTGTTATTTGGATTTTTAAAAACCAAACAACTCTTCTCTGGTCTTGACAGACAACACAAGCTTGCTGTCCATTAGGAGGTGGGTGGTGTTTTCGTAGTAACACCTGGAGGCTCAAATAATGTTTACTAAAAGGAATAATGAGGCTTTTCCAGTAACCAGCTACTTTTTCCAACGAGTAGTGGTGTAAATTTGCACCACTACAAACCGAGGCCTGGATTTTACATAGATACCGGCCCAAAAGTTGTTGAGCGGCTGTTGGGGGGGGAGGGGTGGGGGGGGTCCTTTTCTGCATATCGCGGCCCCCTTCGGCATATCGCAGCGCCGTTTTGCGGCCTTCTTCAGCCACTCACGGCCCATTCGGCATAATGCGGCGGCCCGTTTCAGCTTTTCACCGCCCGTTCTGCTCCGGTCAACCCTGTTTCACGGCTGGCCCACCGGGAAAAGTCCCCGTTGTGCCTATGGCCAGTCCCCTGCCGATAAGATGGTGAGAAAGGGCAATAATCGATTAATGGGTTGACAGTTTTTACAGTCGATTTATAGAATGTCAAAGATTTTTTTTTATTCTTTCCTTACTAGGACGGGCAAAGACAAAGTGTGCAAAATGACTAAAATCTCAGATGCATTTTTTTGTAGAAGTAAAATCCCAATAATTACCAGAATTTTTTTTTTTTTTTTTATCATTTCTTGGTGAATGATTTGGTGCATCGGATGGAACTTTTAAATATAAACAATCTTGAAACTCATCGGGGACTCTTATTTTGAAATGAACAAAAGATGATTGCTGGATAAGATTTGAAAAGCAACTGTTGGCACCGATTAATCGGTAAAACTGATATATTTGTCTACCTAGTATTTAGTAGCCTATTACTTTATTTATGTTAAATTTCATTTAAGTTGTATTTAGTATTTATATTGTATTTTTGTTTATTTTAATGTTGTAACCTTAAAGGTGCTGTAAGCAATTTTAGCATTCTGAAGCTTTCACGTGACTGAGACGTTGAATTAGCCACGCCCCCTCATTCCAAAACCCCGCCCTTCAAAGATAATTTTGAGACCAAAACCAAGCAAAAAAGCAGCATTGTTTGTTCCTGTGACTGTCAAATTCAACAGTGGCAATAACGCCATCAACTGAAAAACATTATGAATCATAACCTCAATGATCCGCTTCAAATGTGAATGAGCAAAATGATTGACAGGTGAAAAGCAACAAGCGTTACATTTTTGTTTGCTGTTTACAAAGTCTACAGCGGTCACAGAGACCGGTGAGTTATCTCAGGCCTTGTCCACACTAATACGTTTTCGTTTGAAAATGCATATTTTTCTCTCCGTTTTGGCCTTCCATCCACAGGGTACGTTTACACGACAACGATGTACTAAAAATGGAAAAGTTTTTCCTTTGCGTTTTTGAAAAGTTTCGTGTACAGACGACAACATTGTTAAAACAATCCCCGTTCACATGGATCCGCGAAAACGACTAAAAATGCTGTATTATGCATGCCAGGCCAGTAGTTGGCGATGTCACTTTGTAAAGAACACTACGCGCCTGCGCACATAAGCAGTGAATACAAACAATGAAGATGGCGAAAGCATCAAGCAATTTTCTCTGGACGGACTATGATGTTGCTTTATTACTACAATTACTTTGCTGGAGAAGCGTCAATAAACTCAAAATCTTGAGCAGCACAAACACAGTCCTGTAGTCCACCATTGTAGTTTTTAATGTCTCGCGTGTTGTTTTGAAGTACTCGCGCGCATGCCTATAGACTGAACTCTTATTCAATAAACTCTACTCGTTTTTACCATCACTTCATCTCCTGCCTTCTTCTGTATTCCCCCTGCTGACGCTTGGGCCGGTAGGAGAGTAAGTTAACATAAGCTGTTGATGTTGACTGGTTTTGGATATCAGACGGAACTCTGATATATGGATATCTTCTGACGGAGAGAGAGGTCTTGTGTACACTGGATCTAACCTCATGTTTTCATATTCTAAACATATCATTGAATACTGTACATGACATCACATCTCTGTCTATAGGCTATATACATAAGCGGTGGGTGAATGAATTGCAGGGTAAAAGTACATCAAATAAAATTAATAAAATAAATAACATTTAAAATACAAATACATTTTTCCCATCTGAATCCATACATTAATTTCAAGATTTTCAAATTGCAGGTTCTGCCTACTGTACAATGTTCACACTCCATACAAAACACTCCAAATGAATAAATCGTTGATTATTGTTATTTGCACAGACACCAGTATTCATATTGATAATTATACTCTCAAATTGATGCCTATCAATCCATCATTCTTTATATAACACGTAATACGCATGCGCATGACGTCATTGTTTTCACAAATTTGTTTTTGTATGTTTACACGGAGACAATAACGGCATCGTTTTCAAAAACTTGCACTCTGAAACCCAAAAAGTTTGCGTTTTTAGTTGAAAACATTATAGTGTAAACGGCCCCTAAGACGCCGTTTTTGTCCGCGAAAACTGCGCTTTTTGAAAACGCATTCCAAAGTGGATACATTTGAAAATGCCGTTTTCACATTGTAGTGTGGACTGTGAAAACGGATGCTTTCGAAAACGATGAAGCATTTTTAGTCATGTGACACAGTCATGTGACCCATTCAGTCCAAACAAGATGGTGGACGACGTTGTATCGCAGTTGTTTTGGCTACTCCCTAGTTTGATTGCGTTGTTAAAGATTAATGTCAGTTTGTACATACTTCAGCTTACATTTCTTCAAAGGAGACGGGATGTTAACTCACAGTTGTTGTTCAGCGGCGGAACACGAGGACAGTTGCTTTTCAGACCGTACATTGCTGCGACGTTTCAAAGAGGCCGAAAGTAAATAAACACCTGATGGAAATGACGCATGAAGCGTCTTACGTTTTACTCATGCGCAGTACAGGGACGTTAGCATTTTCAGACGTTTCAGTGTGGATGAGCAACTTTTGGAAAATGCTTGAAAACGCTAGTGTGGACGGAGAACGTTTTGAAACGAAAACGCCATTTTCAAATGTATCCGGATTAATGTAGACGTAGCCTCAGGACACGTATTTCGTTAATATCTTTAAGGGATTAGGAATTTCTTTTGTATAATTTCCATTAAAAACAAATCGCTGACAGCACCTTTAAGTGAGATCTTTATTGTTTTTGTACAAGATATAGCCTGTTCTGATTGTACCAGATACTGATCTTTATTATAATTAATTTAAAATTAAATTAAATACTAATTATTAATATCAAACAATATATCAATATAATAGTTATTTTATTAAACAATATTTTATTCATTGAACATCTTCAATGTTTTGATTGTGAATTTTCCTTATTAGCTTGTAAGCTAACTACTTTTTTTAAAAGAGTAGTTTGACTGTAGTTTAGCAACTTTAGGTTGTGAGTGGTTGTAGCTTGGGAAGCTAGTTTCAAAGTAGCCCAACACTGCTCCTAAAAAAAGTAACTAATTAAGCTACATCATTATATTTTATTAGGGTGACCAGATGAACATAATGAAAAATTGGTAAAGATCAGCAGGGGCACCTGCAGGATTTAATCTGAGGGTATGCACAGAAATCTGCCTAATAAACCTTATATCTAGGGGGGTCCGGGGGCATACTCCCCCAGGTGATTTTTTTTTTGTTTTGTTGTTGTTGCAAAAAACAACACCAAAGTATTCAATTCTGGTGACTTTGAGATAAGCATTTGTTTTATTTTCTCGAGTATGAGTAGAATTCATGTAACTATTGGCTAAAGCATTTCTTCCAGTAACCATTAAGATAGACATATTTTTGCGCTAAAAAAGCAAAATGCACCACAACGAATAGATTGTGTTTCGAGATTGAGTTCTTTTTAACGTGACAGCGTCTAAAAATGTAGCGCTCCCGTGAGAGATGCTAAAAACACAGTGAAACGTGATGCAGTTGTCAAAAGACTTCCATTTAGCGAATGTTTACAAGGAAAACGTCTGAAAAACAGCGCGAGCGTACGCAAAAACACGTTCAGTTTGAATAGCCCCTTGTTCACATGCCACGGCACTAGTTGAAGTTTCTCAAATTTGCCTCTCAAAAAGACAGACTTTTGTTTCAGTTGATTGTAGGTAAGTTTCCATTGTATTCAGCGCTGTTTGTTCTCTGTATTCGTAAATATCCCGATGCTGTTTTACTGTGTGAGAAACCGCTCCAAATGATTCAGTGAGAGAGCGTTATGAACGAATTGTACTGAATCACGAATCGATTCAGACCGTTTTGCAAGCCCGTTTGGCCAATTCACTGAAAAGGACTGACTTAAAAGAATTATTCATTTGCAAATTGGGCATTGCTAGCTCTTTTAAGCAGCCAACAGAAATATGGGACACATTTCATGATTGGTGAAATATTCTGAGAGTAAATATTGCTAAGGTCAGTCGGAGCGCTCATGGTACGCACAGTGCTTACGGCCATACAGCTGCAGGTGCCACAAGCTAGAACCGCCACTGATTGCATGTTTCGATGGGGTGGGCAAGAGTTTACACAGCACTGTAGCCAGTTTTTCATGACAGAAAAAAAGATTGATCATAATTGACAATATAAAATTTTTATTTATAGCAATCAAACTTAAAGCTGTTGACTGTTTGTCCCCTTGAGATAGTTTGCATTCAGCAACTATAACCTTGTACAGTATGCATCACGACATGTTGCTTTGGTAAGAACCTACACTATCTGCTAAGTTTATAAATGTAAATGTAATTTCATGGCTATATAACTGTACATGACTGGAAATTGATAGACACACCAGAAAGGATGCATGACAACATCTTTTACTTTGATGAATCATTTGTGTAATCACAAGCATACAGTATCTCTCATTCTCAGTGAAGCAGCCATGTCCTCCTGCTGGAGAGAGGCCTGTTTCCTGCTGCATGCCAGTGGTTAGAGCTCGGCCTACACACCCTCAGATATTTCAGTCTCTCTCTCGCTCTGCCCCTCTCCAGACCCACACAAAAGAGAGAGAGAGAGAGCAAACAAAGAGCGAGAACAGTAAGACACAAAAAGATACAAAGATGAAGAGTCTAATTTTTATCAAACCCAGGGTAGTCTCATAATATAGGCTTTTCCAACATTTTCCTCAACCGATCCTCTGTGATATAAAATATTTACTTCAAGTAAGAGATCAAATAATTATGAATTATGAACAAATGATAAACAATTCTATAAATATTTTTGAAAGAAAGCACCATACAAGTAGCCCATACGACACATGCGCTACATTCAAATTGTTTTGCAGCCATATGATAGCTTTGTGTAAAGAACAGTGCGAAATTTCAGTTATTCGCTGAAATTCTTCACTTTTGTCATTGCTCTCAAATCTCATTCAAAAATATGTATTCAAACTTGACTGGAGTCTAAGAGAAAAAATTAATGTCCATTCTCATTGCATTTTCATTTTAACCCTGAAAAATGTTAGCCTTTAGTAAAGTATTGAAATCCTCCAAATAGAGTTAAATACGACACAAGAGTGACATGTTGGTGGTACAGGATAAAAGCCACTATGTTGACATTTACTTGTGACTATGCGTAATCAAACCACATTAATAAAAAAATAATTAAAAATAATTAAAAAAAAAACATTATAAAGATTTGTCATAATAAAAGCAATGTTCTGAAATAGCCATATGGATTTACACATGCTCAGTAAAACATCTCTTTTCTTTTAAATGGACACAGAATGAGGGATCAGACGAAATTAGTTCAACACACACATCAAACAGCTGCAGATGACACTCGGCGCCATGCAGAATGTGGCTTTCTGATAATGTAACAGTTGCAAAACTGTGATAAAATGTAATGAAAATTCCTGAGTGAGCTACAGCATGAGCCAGAGGAGACTCAGACTGACCGTTTGGGGCTTTTGTGTGTAGATCAGGAGATAAAACGGTAAGACAATGCAGACAGTACGTCACAGGCTTCTGCCTGTTGAGTCATGAAACAGCAGTCTGTCAAAAATAACATGATACCATTTCTTCATTCTAGATGAAGCCAATGTGATCATACACAAAATGCCATATATAAATTTTTTTTTTTTTAAATCTCTCAAGGCTGTAAACATGTCTGAGGTGCCTAAAATGTGATTTTTCTGGAAAAAATCACAGTAAAATCATCACATTGCTATGGTATAACACCAATGGTCTTCACTCAAAAAAAAAAAAAATATATTTTAGCATAGTAAGATTGACATTTTAATTTATTTACAAAATTCCATCAAATTTAATTGTGTAATGCTTAACAAAATTCAATAAAACTTTTAATTTCATTTGATGAAAGATTACTCAATTGAATACTTACTGTTATGAAATTGAAATGTGTTAATCTTAAAATTATTTATATATTGCATTTCTCTATGAAATGAAAAAGAGACATTAATTTATATAGCACAGTATGTTTAATGTATGCTTGACGAAAATGTTCTGAAGGAAATGCCATTCTGAAATCTGTTGTATTATACTCACAGAGAGCATTTGGATCATTTGGATGTGTTTATTTATGGAAGAAGAACTTTTGCATGCTAGTTGTGGTCAGATGTGTGAGAGGGGAGTAATGATGTCAAGATGCTGTTTAAGATTCATCTTTAGATGCAAAACACTGTAAATTCATGTATGGTTGAGCAGAACGATGCTGTGAGAAACATCTGTGCAGATGGTTTTGTTGCTTGTAGACAGAAGAACAGTTTGTAGGAACCGAGAGATACACAGTATGTCAGATTACAGGAATGCAATTCATGCTAGACCATAAACATCTGCTAAACTTTTCTGGATCTTTTTTGGTTCATTACACTTCTTTCAAAAGATAAACACCTATTTGCTCTCCAAGCGGATGTGAATGTAGTTTCTTAAAACTGAGAGCTGTTTGGCAGTTCACAGGTTGGGAAAATAAACTATTGCCACTATGGGATCGAAAGCAGAAACTGCAATAAGACAATTATTCCAAATTCATCATACAAGCATCTGCAAAAATGTGTTTCATTTTTTAAAGGTGAAGTGGATAATTTCTGCGCCACTAAATGGAATTGCAAAAATAATGAAAGGTTTCCCAAACACTTTCCATTCGCAATTGGCAAACAGATATCTCACATACAGTATGACATATTTCCCAGATCAATAATGTTTTTAAAAAAATTAAAATAAAAAACCTTATAAATATATTATCTGTACTGTTATAATAAATCCCTCTCCTAACTAACCCTAACCCTAATGTGTGCTAGTCTAGCTGGTACTTTTGTCTTGTTTGTCTCTTTGTTCTGCGCTAGCTTCTATACACTCCAGCCGATTTGAGAACTTGGCACTGCGATACTGCAGATACTGTTGACTTTTGTATGACAAATTGCTTTCTATGTTCCTTATTTGTAAGTCGCTTTGGATAAACGCGTCTGCTAAATGACTAAATGTAAATGTAATTTTCAAATCTTGAGCAATATGCTCAAATCTCACGGTACCAGAGAGGATTCAACATCACAAGAAGTCCATGTGGTAAAATGCTTTCCTCAAATGCCTTCAGATTATGAATAGTCCTTGTTGTACAACCCCAATTCCAAAAAAGCTGGGACAGTATGAAAAATGCTAATAAAAACAAAAAGGAGTGATTTGTAAATTATATTCACCCTTTGCTATATTGAAAGCACCATGACTACACATTTGATGATGTTTTTCCATGTGAATTTCATTGTATGTTTTTTTGAAAATATACAGTAATTTCAAATCAGTTGATTGCAACACGTTCCAAAAAAGTTGAGACAGGGGCAATTTAAGACTAATAACAATTTGACGAGTTGAAATAACAAGGCGATGTGAAACAGGAGATGTTAAACAGGTGAGGCAATCTTGTCATAGTACTGTATACTATATAAGGAGCCACCAAAAACAGCCTAATCTTTCAAGAGCAAGGATCGTTCAAGACTTGTCAATTTGCCGACAGATGCTTCAGCAAATAATCCAGCACTTTGAGAACAATGTTCTCCAAAGACAAATTGGAAGGATTTTGGGCATTTCACCCTCTACAGTGCACCCTTAACAATATAGTTAAAAGGTTCAATGAATCTGGTCAAATCTCGGTGCATAAATGGCAAGACGAAAACCACTTCTGAATGCGTGTGATCTTAAAAAACGTCATTCATCTGTAATGGATATAATGAACATGGGCTTGGGATAACTTTAGTAAACCTTTGTTAGTCAACACCACTCGCTGCTGCATCCACAGATGCAAGTTAAGACTTTACTATGCAAAGCAGAAGCCATACATCAACACTGTC
This sequence comes from Myxocyprinus asiaticus, assembly GCF_019703515.2. Taxonomy (NCBI): domain Eukaryota; kingdom Metazoa; phylum Chordata; class Actinopteri; order Cypriniformes; family Catostomidae; genus Myxocyprinus; species Myxocyprinus asiaticus. The sequence goes on from NC_059366.1 coordinate 40,041,189, forward strand.
CAGAAGCGCTGCCGACTTCTCTGGGCTCAGTCTCATCTTAGATGGAAAGGAGAACAGTGGATCTGTGTTGAAATGTGAGTCCACATTTCGAAAAGTTTTTGAAAAACACAGCCATCGTGTTATCCGGGCCAAAGAGGAAAAGGACCATCCAAGCTGTTATTAGGGTCAGGTCCAAAAGCCAGTGTCTCTATGGGCCAGGGGTGTATCAATGCCCATGGGTAACTCGAATATCTGTGAGGGCACCATTAATGCAGACAGATATGTAAACATTTTGGAACAGCATATACTGCCATCCAGCATCGTCTTTTCCAGGGACGTCCCTGCATTTTCCAGCAGGATAACTACAAAACACATACTGCCCGGATTGCAAGTGCATGGCTGTGTAAACAGAGATTGTGGGTGCTAGACTGGCCTGCCTGCAGACCTGACATGTCTCCAGTTGAGAATGTGTGGTGCATCATGAAGCACACCATCCGGCAACGAAGACCCCGTACAATTGTGCAGCTATAAGACCTACATAATGGATGATTGGGGGAAAATTCCACTTTCTAACTTAACAAACTTGTGTCTTCAGTGCCCAAATCCTTAATAACTGTTATTATAAAAAATGGCGATGTTTCACAGTGGAAAACACTCGACTGTCCCAACTTTTTTGGAGTGTGTTGCAATTATCTGATTTGAAATTACTGTACATATAAAAAAGAAAACAAAAAAACAATGAAATTCACAGGTTAAAACATCATATAATGTGTAGTTGTAGTGCTTTCAATATAGCAAAGGGTGAATATAATGTACAAATCACAAATATTTGTTTTTATTAGCATTTTTCATACTGTCCCAACTTTTTCGGAACTGGGGTTGTATGTGTGGAATTATGGCTGTGTGATCAAACGGCTCCCTCTTCAAACACATGATAGCCGTTACAAACATTTAAGAATGTTAATGACGTACTGGTCAGGCATATTTATTTACTTTCCTTGGCATGTTGGGGCATTATGCCAAATTATGTGCTATTTCAGTCAATGTAGAAACTGCACTCCCTTCATTTTTCATTTAACCTCTTGGAAAACATGTTCATGAATCTCTGTCATGCTGAGAGTGAAAAAAAAAATTAACTCACAAAGTCCCTTGTAGCAATGTTACAACAAAATTCAGCAGACCGAAGTTCATATCAGTGTAAAAACAAATCCATCTTAAATTTTGCCAGATAAACTACATTTTAAAAGTTTGACTGAACTATCTAATATAGAAAAAAGTTTAGATTTCTTAAAATATACTGATAAATATAGTCAACTTTTATACCATTAAGTCATAAGTCAATGCAACTTAATTTTTTAAATAGTGAGCACATACATTGTCAAATTTGGAGGTGAAAGTAGAATTTACTGGCTTTTGAGCATGCTCAGTTTGATCACTGGTGCTTAGTCCTGAGGAGGCCATTTGTGCAAGAATAATCTCCCAAAATCTGCAAAATAACTGGATAGGACTGTCCAATTAGTGGGAACCTTGCAAGGCTAAGCACTATAAACTTTATTTTGTTGTATCTGTTAATGAGTATGTCCACTGGAGAAGCATTGTGGCTGAAGGCTATACCCCCACAATCCCTTACGCTTGAATTTATTTAAGTGTGTTTGGTCAAAGCGTGCCGATTTATGAGGACATGTAAATAATTTGTAAATAATCTGTTTTGAATTAATAGATGTTTTAGCTCTATGTGTGTTTTTAATGGTGTTTTTCTGTTGTTTACTTTGATGAAGTTATTAAGTTGACTTAATTTCTAAAGGTTTCAAGTACTTGCTACTTATGCCACCTTTTGAGTTGGACCAACTGTTTGGTACTTTGGTGGGGCTGACACATGATCTTATGTAGAAATGTAGATCTGCTTAATAAAGAACATTTTTTATATTATTTTCAAGAATATTGAAAATAATGGACAGCTGAACTTAACAGTTATTCACATTTTTGAGTTTGCTGAATTTATTGGACTGAGTTCATGGAACTTACAATCAAATGTGTCTGAAGTTGAGTAAACTCAAAAAAGCTTTGCTGCAGCTGGTTGCTTTACCTTTTTTAAAGTTTACTCAACTTTTTATTTTTTACAGTGTAATATTGTATATACAGTGGGGTCCAAATGTTTAAAACCACTAGTGAAAATGCTTCGATTTTGCATTATTTTCTCATTTAATCCTTTTTTAAAAATTGTTATTATTTAATTAGAATAACAATTGCCAAGAGTTAAACTGTTGAACTGAAAAATTTACAGTATTGTCTTTTTTCGAATTTTTTGAATTTTGCTATATCACATGCTTTTGCTTTTATAACTGCATGCATACTGAATACTTTTGAGTTAATATGGTCAATGTCACAAATTTGTTACCTAGAAGTATTAAAAGGGGCAAAATATATTCTTTTTTATTTATTTTTTTTTTGTCATAACTTTGTTTGAAATTATTTGAAAATGGAAAACTTGTTTATTTACTTAAAAAATACCAGATTTTCGATGTGTTATAAATATAATATATATGTATATATGTGTGTGTGTGTGTGTGTGTGTGTGTGTGTCTGTGTGCTCGGTTCTACAGAACATTTCATGAGGTTTTGTACTGTAACAAATGTTATAATCCTGTGGCTGAATTCTCTTCACAATCACATTATCAGTTCAACTGCACACACTCCAGAACAGCTGTCTTACACACGCTCTGTGGCTTTGCGTGTGCTCCTGAACATCACTCAGTGACCGTTGATACTGTGAATGTTCAAGTATCTGTGGCATGTAGCCTACCCCTGCCCCATCAGGCACACACCCATGTATATTTCACAAGTCAAGGGTAAACGTTCTTGGACAGACATAGTGAACTCATGACTCAAGGGATTCATTGAGCCTCATCCTTTTTATAGTGCTTGCCAAAGCAAAGATCACTATTACTGTTGCTCATACAAACCATATTAAACTTAGGCATATGACTTGTCCCAAATGTTTTTGCTACAGTTGTGAATGATACCTCAAATCATGTGGCTTGTTGAGGAGAGGTGTGCTAATATTTTCTAAGTAATCGGCTTTACAGATTTTGCCTGGCAAATGATAAAACCAGTAAAATATTCCCATAGACTTACATACACTGAAACAGGAAAACAAGCCATATCTAGAGAGCAGAATATCATGGAAGATTCATGATCATTGAATTCATGTTAGGATTTACATAGGTAATTACTAATTAATACTAATCAGCTACATGTATTTGCAGTGTAATTATTTGGTAGAGCTGCTTGCACTTATTATTATTGTCATTACTATAATAATTAATAATAGTAACATGTAAGATGTGTAACATGGACACTGTAAAATGAAGTGTTACCCAATCTTTTACATAAGGGAAACATGTTTGGCTATGAAGTACTTCAAGGATTTTAATTATCAGTCTGGAAATCCTTAGAGCTTAAATATAGGTTTGTAAGGAGTGCACTTGGAGTTTTCTGATGGTCATCTATTGCTCTTTGGAATGTTATTTACCGACTATACTGATAAAGGGAGTGTTGACTTTTCTGGATATTCCAAAGGGAGTGACATGCAATTTCCCAATGGGACACTGGAATAGTCTTTTGGAATGTACAGATAAGGACTGCAAAATAATTATCGGACACCGATTATCCCTGTCAGCATGCAAAGACAAAAAAGGCATTTTTTCTGGGATAATAATATGTGTGTGTTGAGTACATGGGTATGCAGGTAGAAATTCACTTGATCTAAGTAAAAATAATGTGGAAAAAATAGTAAGTGAAAGCAAGGCATTATGAAACTTGCAATTTCAGGCTGGCAGGTTTTGTGTCCTCTGACCACAACCTGAACGCAAACCTGATCTAATGAAAACCAGATTGTATACTGGTCACTATTCACTTTTATTGTATCTTTTTTCCATACAATGAAGGTGAATCATGACTGAGGCTAACAGTCTGTCTAATGTCTCCTTTTGTGTTCCACAGATGAAAGAAAGCCATACAGGTTTGAAACAAAATGAGGGTGAGTAAACCTGAATGATGACAAAATTTTTGGGTGAACTACCCAACTTTAATCTATGCAGCAGAAGTACTACAGAACGTGTGTATTTTTAATTTTTTATTACATTTTGAGTAAAATGTCTAAAATTTAAAGATTTTTTTTTTTTTTTTTTTTTTTTTTTGGCTGAAAATAACTTCCCATTCATTTCTTACACTGAAAATGGAAGGTAAAGCATATTGCATTGTGAGATACAGTGTGCTATGTTGCACATTTCGAAAATGTAGAATGCCATCCAGGTATACATAGTATGCATACTACCGCAGAAATAGTAAAAGTAGTATGTTAGAATATTATTCCGAGCTGTAAATCAGGTTGTCACACTGCAGTCACGCAACATAATGATACAGAGCTAAAAATAAGTCCGGTCTGAAAGACACATGATGCCATTAAATAGACAGTTCACCCGAAAATTATCTTTATTTACTCAGATGTGTATGACTTTCTTTCTTCTGCAGAATACAAATGAAGATTTTTAGAAGAATATGTCAGCTCTGTTGGTCTATACTATACAAGTGAATGGTGATCAGACCTTTTGTAGCTCCAAAAATCACATAAAGAAACATAAAAGTAATCCATAAGACTCCATTGGTTAAATCCTTATCTTCTGAAGAGATAAAATAGATGTGGATGAGAAACAGAACAATATTTAAGTCCTTCTTTTTTACTCTAAATCTCCACTTTCACTGTTACTTTCAGATGTAAAAGTGAAACTAAACAGGCACCACATGTGACTTTCTGATGTAAAAGTGAAAGTGGAGATTTAGAGTAAAAAATGACTTAAATTTTGATCTGTTTCTCACCCACACCTATCATATTGCTTCTGGAGATATGGATTAAACACTGGAGTCCCATGGATTACTTGTATGCTGCCTTTATGTGCATTTTGGAGCTTAAAAATGTTGGCACCCATTCACTTGCTTTGTATGGACCTACAGAGCTGAGATATTCTTCTAAAAAACTTCATTTGAGTTCAGCAGAAGAAGGAAAGTCATACACATCTGGGATGGCATGATGAGAGAATTTTCATTTTTGGGTGAACTATTTCTTTAATGTACAGGCAAGAATGTTCTCATATACTTTACAAAACCTAAAACTAAACAACACACCTACTGTATTTATTATTCATCTGGCCAAGAATGTGATCTAAGTAGATTATTCTCTTATTTATACTACTATATTTGTGTTAAGCTAAATTTTTAACCTAGACCATATTCAAACTTTTTATTCTAAAGTACAATGCTGAGTATTACTCTTGCAGGAAAGCATTCTGTGATCTGACAGCACTCAGACCCTTTGATCAGTATGACTCCCACTCTGACCTCACGTCCCCTGTAATAAACTTTGTGTGTGCTGCCTATTCTCATGAAATAAATAGATGCACTCTGGATTTGCTCTTTCAGGCAACCTTGTTGCCAGTTCTTTTCCCTATACCACAATCTGATTACAAGACGACATACTGCCGGAAATGGCTACCGGAATTCTTTTGGGAATACAGCACTGACCTCCTTCATTAGCCACTCCTCTTTGAGGCTGAAGCGCATCATAATGCCCTCTGAAAATGAAACAAAAGTTTAGGAGTTCAAGATAATGTGTGCAATTTTTTTCCTATCACAGCTTATTAAGCAGCGACAACTTTAAGTAACCCATTTGTAGGTTAAAAGTCCCTTTAAAAGTGTAAACACTGTGGCTCTTTGGCTCAGTTTGTTTTAGCATCTTGACCAGCCCAATGTATATATATATATATATATATATATATATATATATATATATATATATATATATATATTCTTATGCAGCATCATAGACAAATTCTAAGGCAGCATCCCATGTATCTTTTGCGGAGAAAACAATTGCATTATTGCGAAGATCTCAGTGGAAAAATCTATAAGAGAAAAAGTTTATTGTAAATATATTTCATTCAACAATGAAAAGTATCACTAAAAATAGTCTCATCTAATTTAAAATTCACAATTTCACCCAATGTTTGTGCTTTATGAATTTAAAAAAAAAAAATGTATTGGAGTATCTGGGGCATTTGCTCAGCCTAAATTTTGGAGCCTATGTGTTAAGGAAAGAACTTCTTAATGATTGCACTAATAACATCTGTCTTCAGGACTGGATGTGTAAACAGTGAAAGTGGGAGGGAGAGAACATTTTGTACACGAACTTAACGAATAAGTATTCTGTTTCAACATCATGTGAGTCTGCCTTGGGCTTTTTCTTTTTTTTTTTTCTTCTATATTACATTTTAACTGTATACACTGTTGAAGCTGACAATAATGCATCTCATATTTGACACTCTTACTAGCTTTCAAACTTATAAGGAGCTTTTTGAAAGGTCAGGGAAAAAAAGCACATGTTATGTAACTGTTGGAATCACAGAATTTAAAATTCATTAAATTAAAATAAAATGTACAGTTATGTAAATATTTGCTTAGAGCAAAGAGAGAACATAAAAAGCATTTCCAAAGAAAAAGTGCAAACTAATCAAACTGATTGCACAGCCATTGGATTTGCTGAAAGTCTTCACAAGCTTTTCATTTCATTTACTTCCATTCAAATGCATTTTGTAGTAGACAGGACAACACAAATTTCGCATTTTGCACCACATGAAAGTTCAAGATTGATGAGCTCTGATCTGTGAATTCATATGACGAGAAGGCATGTGACCGACTGAAGATGGAAACGTCACTCAAAGATCTTTTGGCTCAATACAAAGAATACAAACTGTATTTCAAAGCTGCATGTTTTTTTTTTTTTATTATTATTGTTGCTGGTAAGTGACTAAATGCTATATATTAAACATTTTTATATAATATTTTTTATTTGTGATTTATTATTCATTAAAACTAGAAGCCTTCCAGTGTGAAATCATATCCCGTCTGCTGCGGTGTCCAAAGTAAAGCCTAATGTGACCTTGGGTTAATGTATTTTTTAACCCTGGGATAAGGCCACTTTTAAACCTGGGTTAAAGAGATAGTTCACCCCAAAATGAAATTTCTCTTATCATTTACTCACCCTCATGCCATTCCAGATCTGTATGACTTTCTCAAGAAAAGATAACTCAAGCGAAGATATTTTGAAGAATGTGTGATGTGATTTTTGTCCATACAATGAAAGTCAATGGGGTCTAAAACTTTGAAGCTCCAAAAAGCATAAAGCATAAAGACAGCATTAAAGTAATCCATGTACCAAAATGTACCACATCAAAAGATTTATGATAAATAGTAGAAATTGAAAATGCAACTTCTTATTAATGTAATGTGCAGCGTCAAGACTTAAATAAGAACTTAAATCTGTTTATCACCCTAAGCAATCCTATTGCTTCAGAAGAAATGGATTAAACCACAGAGTCACATGTATTACTTTTAAGCTGCATTTATGTTCACTTTTGAGCTTTAAAGTTTTAGACTTACATTGTATGGACAAAAAAACATCACGTATCCAACTAAATATCTTTCTTTGTGTTCCACAGAAGGAAGAAAGTCATACAAGTTTGAGACTACATGAGGGTGAGTAAATGACGGGAGAATTATAATTTTTGAGTGAACTATCCATACTTATTCTGAGTTAGCACTGGGTTATAAATCCAAAAGAAATGCAAAAGCGAGTTTTATTGCCAAAGACATGCAGTGAATTGCCAACCCACAGTATAGCTCTTTTAGTTTCTCAAAGAAGTACTGTCTATATAATACCTCAAAACCACTGACAGTCAAGGAAGTGACATCAATGGCAGCAGTTAGTCATTTTGACAACATGTTCATATGCTCTGCTCTGTTCTCTTCTCCAATTGAGCTCCAAAACAAGCTTATTTGAAACTGGGAAAATCAAGTAATTCTTTCAAAATCCAACACTAAGTCTGCGCTCATGTGAACTCTGAACTCGTTGTGTGGGAGGAACTGAAGGTGTTTGCTTCAGATTCCTCTAAACTCCAGTATCTACAAGCACATTCACAGTGTTTATAGGGTGACTATAGTTTGGCAAACATGAGGACAATACTCAGTGTTCTTCCTAAGACCATGTGCTCTCCACATGCCCAGAAACACAAACTTCATTCAGAAAGCTTGTTTCAATGTTGTCACTGAATGATGGTTCAATATTAACCAGACATTAAAAAGCACTGGACGTGGAAAGCCGGGTCAGGCTTTCTGTAGATGGTCAATAAAGGGTTATATCTGTTACAGAGTAGCTGAATATGACACTGAATCAAGTTTCTGCAGTCCTCGTGTGAAGCGCAGAGGAGCCTTGACTCACAATTGATTTCAATAGAGTTTGGCATTAACACGCTACTATGCTAACATGGCAATACTCAACTCAAAAAACATACAAATACATATAGCACACACAAATATTAGCCTGTGATGTCTTAAAATGCTGTCTAGGTAGGCAGCTCACTAGGTTTTGTAACAGAGCTAATGTTTCTCTCTTTCTCGATCTCTGGGGTATAAACACTCCCTGCACCCCCGCCTCATCCCCTTCATACATGAGCTCACTGCAGATCACCATGCTGTATGTTGACATGAAACCCTATTTTAGGTGTAGAGTAAAGCGGTGGGAAGCTCTTCAGCACCACAGAGATTCACATTATATTAAAACAGAAGGTAAACAGAATGGATCTTTCACAAATGGAAGCTTCTACCTCATTTGATTTAATTACGTTTTGTTTTTACTTTTTAATAAGCAATAAATATCTGTCCTGATAAGTCACTGAGGAGGAACAACTGCAGGAAATTTCCTGCAATGGTTCCGGCAAGGTTTAGGCAATGCATCTATCAGATATATTCATGGTGTCTGATACTGTATATGCTGAGCATACAGATGAGGCATATATGCTTAAGTCAGCACAAATAAAAGGCAGAATAAGGGGCTGTTCACACAGGACACATTCTTGTGCTCCATCTGTGCCATTTTTAAAATTTTTGATGTACACACACAGCAGTTGGGCATCTTTGACAATTGCGACACTTTAATCTTCGTTTTGTGAGTCTCACATCACAAGCATTGTTTTTTTTTTATCCTATGTCAAAAGTAGTTCAGCTCCATCAAACTGTTTTTAAACACACACACAAATAAAAAAAAATCCTGACTGAATGGACCCTAACACCATGTTCTAACAAGGTGCGACACGACAAGTAATTTGTCTGTTCACATTGAACACACGAAAATGCTGCACAACAGGAAACAATACTGGCCAATAAAAATTGATTTGATGCCGAATTTTTCAGCCGTCTTGGTTCAGGAAGTATATTTACCATTAATTATTTCCATAGGGATTTCGTAAAAGAGTTCTAAGCCATGAGTCAAATCAACCAGCAAATAAATGGAATTTTTACTTCCGGAACCAGACAGTTGCGCTCTATAGACACCGATATAGAGTAGGATTTTCGACCAATGAGATTTTACTTTGGGCGGGGCAACCCAGCACAACGCAACAGAATTAAAATCCAAGTGTATGAAAAGATGTACTGTCATTTGTTGATTCTTGCATTGCAGCTGGTCAAAGTAAAACCTCAAATTTACATGGAAGAGATTTTCGACTGGTTAGAACGTGTTGTAAGTGATGCATAGAAGAATAGAGATAGAAAGAAAGAGAGAGAGAGAGAGAGAGAGAGAGAGAGAGAGAGAGAGTGAGTGAGAAAGAGATGGGAAGAGACCGTAGAGAAGAAAGAGAGACGCTGCATTTCTTCCACTCTGTTTTGGTAAGGAAGGACTTTCACTTGAGCAGCTGGGAACATAAAATAGCAATAGTCTCCACATGAGTCTTCCTTCTCCTCTTCCCATGACTGAGCACTGTCTGTCTCTCCAGGAAATACTGCCAGCTCCAGTGGATCAAGACTGCAGAGGACGGCAGAATTGGATTTCAGTGGAGGCAGACTAGCAGACAGGCAGGGACAGGTGCTGCAGGCGGAGAAAGGAGGAGCAAAGCAAAGAGGAGACAAGCCGCACTGCTTCAGAGAAGGAATTCTGAAACAGCTGTCCGGCAGACGTCCTGCCTGTGAGAAGTAAACCCTCAAGGGCAGAAAGAGAGAGAGAGTGTGAGAAAGAATCTGAAAACGGCAACATACCGCACCACCCAGAAGCCAACTACAGTTTGGGTCAAGGCACCTCTGGGACGGCAACCACAGTGTGAGAAAACAGGGACATTAATTTTCAAAAAACACAAACAGGTAAAAACAGATACAGTAGATTTTTGCAGGTGTATGTGCAGGACAACAAATTATTTTTTAAATGATGTTCAAATGGAGTAAATTCCACGCTGAATATACCAGCTTAGACTTTCGGGGCTGGTTTACAGTAGATGGAGGACCAGCATAGCTATGTTGTTCACCAGCAATATTTCTAATAGGGCTGATTGACCAAGGGAGACTCGCTTATTAAAGCGATATTTCATTGAACATTTAAATACTGTCATCATTTACTTATGTTTTTCCAAATCTGTATGAATTTCTTCCTTCCTTAGAAAACAAAAGGTGGCAGAATGACAGGCTCAAATTAACATTCGCACTCATTGTATCTTTTTATCCAAATAATGAAAGTGAATGTTGACTAAGGCTAAAATTCATAATGATTTTTTTTGGTGAACCATCCCTTTAAATAAGGTTTCTTGCATTGTGTATTTATGAAATATGCTGTTTTTGTAACATAGTTGCCTGCTATGTAGGATTTTGAAACTGAATTTCCACTTGTGCACATGGCTATTGACGTGAGAATTTGTGGTGGTGAATATGTAAAAAAAATTCCCTCACAACAAGGTTCGGGCAGCCTTCAAAAAGGGTCAAAGCAACCCGACACCTGGCCGTTCTCCTCTGCTGTTTTCTGTTCTTCTACCACATATTCACCCAGGCGCTGGAATCGAAGAGGGCTTCTTTTCAAAGTCTTCAGATACATTCCGCCCTCCAGCAGAACTTGGAAAGTCAACTCGCAAACAGCCAGCGACACTAATTTTTCATTCCGCTTCTGCTAGGAGCCAGCCAAAGACAACTGCAGCTTGAGGTCAGAAGCCTCGGAGGTGGGCGGCATGGGTGTACAACTAGTAAAACATTTAGTTGAATAAAAAAGACCTTGCTCCACTCTAAAACAGCAGCAAACACAATCCCTGAGTGTAATTAAGGGTTCCTTTATGTAACAGTCTGGAAACCTCAAACTGAAAGAAGTGTGATTACACTCATTTAAAACATTGTCCAAAAGAGAGGGTCTTTTGTACGTTTATGGTTGGAGACATTTGAATGTATGAAGGGGTACTCTTCACTTAAGATAGCATAGAAGTTGCCTTTTCATGGCTCAGGAGACATAATGGAGTTCTCAGTTACTGCATGTTTTATTAAGGTATAAAAAAACAAAGACATTGTTGAGATAATTGTTGACATACAGTTAGAATATACAACCCCAATTCCAAAAAAGCTGAGACAGGAAAATGCTAATAAAAACAAAAAGGGGTGATTTGTCAATTCTGTTCACCCTATGCTTTATTGCAAGCACCAAAACAACACATAATTTGATGTTTTACCTTGTGAAACATCAAACGAGCATTTTCCATACTGTCCCAAGTTCTTACTGAAACCTTACTTGTGATTGCACACTTTGTTATGTTGGCAAATTTGAGCACAGTTTGACACATTGCTAAGATCGCTTCTGAAGCACTAGAGGAGACACTTGTGAGATTACTGCAGTGTTTTTCTCAGAAGAAACATCTGAGAAGCTGTAGACTATTGCTCTCTATTTAATCCCATTGCTGTCTAAGAGAAACAACTGAAACTTAAAGAGATCTCATTTGTGATTTTCCTTTCCCATGCATGGGGTTTAAGAATGCACCTGTAAAAAAGAACAGCCAAAAACATCATGCTGTGATTTCCAGATGATGCAGATTTAAATACAGCATCACCAACGACAACTGCTTAAACTGGACCAGCCAGGGGAGACGGTTGGTCAGGTTTTCATCCAAAAAAAGAATATGGTTAAAATAGGTCATGGGGAGAATCAAAGTGGTGCAGTTGCAGGGCTGAAGAGGGCTCTGTCTTCTAAACACATCTCTGTGTACAGTGGGCACTGCCTGGGGCCATGTTTAGATTACCAATCACGCTTGCTCTAATAATAATCTGACCCAAATACTCCTCACGTGAACTATTTACTAAGTGCCAGCAGTACTAAAAAAGCATGCAATTAGATCCGTCATCAAACCTCACTATAATAAACCTTCTATTTCATTCAGTCATATTCTTTGTCATTCTGTCTCATTCAGTCTCTTTCAGTCTCATTCAGTCCCATTCTGTCTCATTTTGTCATATTCTCTGTCATTCTGTCTCATTTTGCCTGATTCTAACTAATCTGTCTCATTCTGTCTCATTCATTCTCCTTCTACCTCATTTTAACTCATGCTGGCTCACAGTTTCTTTCAGTCTCACTCTGGCTCATTCTGTCACATTCTATTCCATTCAGACTCATTACATTTCATTCAATGTCTCATTTAGTCTTATTCTTGTCTCATCCATTCTCTCTCCATCTCATTCTGTCTCATTTGTCACAGTCTGTTTCATTCAGTCAGTCTCATTCTGCTTCATTCTACAACATTCTATCTCATGCTCTCTGAGTCTGTCTCATATAGTCTCATTGTGCCTCATTTTTGTCACATTCTTTTACATTCAGTGTCACTTTCTCATTTTGTCACATTCTATTCCAATTCAGTCTCATTCTAACTCATTTGTCTCATTCATTCTCCTTCTACCTCATTCTAACTCATACTGTCTGAATCAGTCTCATTCTTTCTAATTCTCACACAATTTCATTCAGTCTCACTGTCTCATTCTATTTCATTAAGTCTCATATTTCATTCAGTCTCATGTAGTCTCATGTAGACTTATTCTTGTCTCATTCAGTCTCACTCTGTCTCATTCTATCAATTATGATGGAGTTTGCATTTTTAGGTGAACTATCCCGTTAACTCTAACCTTAAACCCCTCTCCCCCCTCCTCAATCCTAAAGCTAGCCTTAACCCCTAAACTTGACCTCAACCCTACTCTTATGCTTAGCCATAATTCTAAATTGAGCCTCATGTCATGCTTCCTCTTTGGATATACTTAGCCCTGCACTGGTATTCACACACCTGCTTGCTTTGATCTGGCTCTGACAGGTGCCTTTAGAATTGTGTGAGCTTTGTCATCAATGTAAGCAAACAAATTCCTTCATGTTGCTTTATTTGTACACTGGCAGCCAAAAGTTTGGAATAATGAACAGATTTTGCTGTTTCGGAAGGAAATTGGTACTTTAATTCACCAAAATGGCTTTCAACTGATTACAAAGTATAGTCAGGACATTACTGATGTAAAAAACAGCACCATCACTATTTGAAAAAAATCCTTTTTTATCAAATCTAGACCGGCCCCATTTCCAGCAGCCATCACTCCAACACCTTATCCTTGAGTAATCGTGCTAAATTGCTAATTTGTCACTAGAAAATCACATGCCATTATATCAAACAAAGTTGAAAGCTATTTGGTTCGTTAAGTGAAGCTTAACATTGCCTTTGTGTTTGTTTTTGAGTTACCACAGTATGCAATAGACCGGCATGTCTTAAGGTCAATATTAGGTCAAAAATGGCAAAAAAGAAACAGCTTTCTCTAGAAACTCATCAGTCGATCATTGTTTTGAGGAATGAAGGCTATACAATGCTTGAAACTGCCAAAAAATTGAAGATTTCATACAAAGGTGTACACTATAGTCTTCAAAGACAAAGGACAAGTGGCTCTAACAAGGACAGAAAGAGATGTGGAAGTCCAGATGTACAACTAAACAAGAGGATAAGTACATCAGTCTCTAGTTTGAGAAATAGACGCCTCACATGTCCTCAGCTGACAGCTTCATTGAATTCTACCCGCTCAACACCAGTTTCATGTACAACAGTAAAGAGAAGACTCAGGGGTGCAGGCCTTATGGGAAGAATTGCAAAGAAAAAGCCACTTTTGAAACAGAAAAACAAAAAGAAAAGGTTAGAGTGGGCAAAGAAACAGACATTGGACAACAGATAATTGGAAAAGAGTGTTATGGATCTTAACCCCATTGAGCTTTTGTGGGATCAGCTAGACTGTAAGGTGCGTGAGAAGTGCCTGACAAGACATTCACTTCTATGGTAAGTGCTACAGGAAGCGTGAGGTGAAATGTCACCTGAGTATCTGGACAAAATGACAGCTAGAATGCCAAGGATCTGCAAAGCTGTCATTGCTGCACGTGGAGGATTCTTTTGATGAGAACTCTTTGAAGTAGTTTAAGAAGTACTGAACATTGTTTCAAACTGTAATGACTATGCTGACTATGCATTGTGATCAGCTGAATGCCTCTTTGGTGAATAAAAATACCAAATTATTTCCATAAGGGCAAAATCTGTACATTATTCTAAACTTTTGGCTGCCAGTGTATCTGTGACAATGGTCAAGGTAAAATACAAAGGGGTTTATTTAAACAATACAGTACATAGAATTGATTAATGGTAATGACTTTACATAGAGAAAAAGTGATTTAGAGTTTTAGAGAGTGAATATTAAAAGAGGAGGAAAAGGAAGAGAAGCGTCCACTGTGAAAAATACTTCACAGTTCCAACATAATCCAATCCCCTTCAGCTGTGAGCACAGCTGCATTCCCTGCACACATATTTGAATCTATCATTGACACACTCATGCAGACACACATTCTTCAACCATCCCGATGATGTTTGTCACATTTATAAATAGTTCACTGTTCCAGTGAGGTTTATTTGTGTTTAACTGCATCAGTTTCCAAAAATGCTTGTAAAGCCGGTGATCTCATCGGCCTCTGAGCTGGTGCTAAACGTTTGCTCATGCATATGTTGTATTCATTCACTCTTTGTTTCAAAATTGGAAAACAAAACAAATTATGCTTTGAATGTTTTTCAGTTAAAAAGAAATAGGCAAAACTCTGAAAACGGCTTGTTTTTTTGTTCGTTTTGTTTTCCCGTTGTTTTTATTTCTGCCAGTTTCTCGTTTTTGCATAGTTTATATTTTAGTTTTCAATTTCTGAACGTAAAAAAATAATTTACGTGTACACGGACCGACTGACATTGGAGTTTCCTTGTTTTTATACAGTTGGAATTACTAAAAACTAACCCTAGTCCTAAAAGACCATTTTTGCATTATTAGTAGTGCTGTCAATGGATTAACATTTTTAATCGCGATTAATCTCATAAATTTTTTGTAGTTAATCACGATTAATCGCAGAATTTAAAATGCTGAAATTTGACACTATATACGGTATACTGCTTTTCCTGTCAAAATGCATTTATTTCCATTTTAGGAAAGAGTGCAAAACAATATATTACAATTTGATGGTTTAATTATCATTTTCCAAACAAAGCCTTCCACTGTATCAAGATAGAAATGCTGTAAAATAGCACCAATTCAAGAAACATTAAACATTTCCCAAAGTCTAAGTGGGAGTTTGACTTATTGAAAGAACGAGTGCCCACATAGTTTGCATATTCATTGCAATGGGCATTAAATCTCTTAAATTCTCATTCTCCACAATATTATTCAGCCAGATGACTGTGGCTATCCGCTTTCCTACAGCAACCGTAAAGCTGCGTTCATGATTTGTGTGTCAATGCCAGCATTAAACGCCGCTCCACGCGTGCAGACAAAAATTTATCATTCTGCGTTTAGTTAAGACTTGACGTGCTTCTGTGGTAATTAAAACGTACCTTACATAGGTCCCATCTAGGCTTTTTTGTACATCAAATAGCATTATGAGTTCCTTTTTCCATCTCCAGCATTTCAAGGAAACGCTGTTGTGTGTGTTTGTGGTGTGTCCATCAGTGTAATGACTCCGGGCGGACACATTACAAAGGTTCCGCTCTCCCAAGAAGTGTTGGTTAACATGCTGTTTTAATGGTAAATGTGTTAATCGTGATTAAGAAAAATTTACGTGTTAAGTGTTTTAAATTAATCGCATGCGTTAATGCGATAACGCTGACAGCACTAATTTGTAGAATATTTTAAAAAGTTTTTTATAAGTTTCTAAAGCAAGTGTAGGCTGTTCGATTTAGCTCACTTTAGGGGATAATTTTGTGCCCGATCTGCAGGGAGCCAAATACAGTACGTACGCAGAATGTAAGACCAGAATAATGTCATTAATTTAGTCAGGGGAAAACATAGACTACAGTGCATCATTGTCTGGGAACTGTTTTCAAGTGTACTGCAGCCTCCTTTTATCTTAGTTCTGTTGTTTATCAGCTGTGTGATTTGTTAGGATTTTACCACAGGGGAAACATGTACTCAGAGGAAATGGAATTTTGAGTGTTTTGTAAACAGTGTCCTCCTTGACTGTCTCTAACTGACTGATCATAGTGCTGTGACGTTGTTCAGACCAGAGCCATAATCATCAGGCCTGCGTTCCTCCCAGTATTCAGATTAGTGCTTTATCATTATTGTTTTGTTTTTTTTGTCTTTTTTTGTGAATAATTGTTGAATTTTTACATTTGTTTCAGAATGTCATTTCTAAAGCAGAATGGTACAGTGATGGTATCAAATGGTAATGCCATGTTTCTTTGTTTTATACCATGGTACTAAATGATTACCATATTCACGTACCATTGTATTTACATGAAATTCCAAGAATTCTGTGGTACTACCATAGTAGCCTACATGTCCAAAAAAATATTGATGTAAGTGAAATTTGTCATTTAAACAGCTTGCAACTGATTTTACCATCCCTTCAAAAACAAGCCCACTCTCCTAAACCCCACCCTCCAATTACTGTACATGCCAGCAAACCCAAACACTCAAATTGATTGACAGACAGAGAGTGCTTCTGATAGGCTAAGAAGGGTGGGCATCTCCCCTGACAATTTTTTTGCTGTTTACAAAGCCCACGACCATCACAGAGACAGGAACGCAATCTCAGGATACCTATTTCAGTGATATCTGTCACATAATAGGGACATTTTATGTTTGGCATTCTCAAATAAAACTTGTTAATAGCATTTTTAAAAGAATACCTTATGCAAACAATACAACTACAAAAAGAAAGGTTCTCTGTTGAAATGAAAATGGCTGGTCTTAAAGGAGTGAGAGGATGTTGGACTCTGCTGCTGGGGGAATGTGGATGTTTTTACAGTCGTACATATTTGGCTAGCTGTCGGCCAGCCTGTGCTTTAGTGACTGTTTGCAGTCTGTCAGCGAGGGTCAGTGTTTAAAGATCTCTCTAAAGGAAACATGTCCATAAATGGGCAAGAACTCTCCCTCTCTCTGTTGTTGCCCTCCTTCCTCTGTCTCTCTCTCTCTCTCTCACTTTAACTATCTGTCTTTCCCTGCCCTCTTCTCTCTAAGCCTCTCTAAACTCTGCTCTTTGTTACTCATCTTTATCTCTAGAAGTCCTTCCTTTATCCGTAAAGCTTCTTGACTCATGCAGTGTTTATTAAAGCAACTGAAATAATGTAAAGTTACTGTCATTTTGGAATAAATCTCAACAACATGTTCTTTCTATGTTAGCATTGCAAACCAATGTACTTTTGTTTTTTTCAAAATCCCTAGAAAGAGAATTTTCTGACTTGTCATGTGAACTTGGCACCTTCAGCCTGATCTGATTAAGTAGGCTTTGTTCTTTCTTTCTTTCTTTCTTTCTTTTTTCTTCTGTCTGTTTGTCTGTCTATCAGTCTATCATTATATCCATCCATCCATCCATCCATCTACCCATCCATAAGCCTATCAGCTGCTTAGACACCACTTGGATTACCTTAGCAACCATTTATTATTGCCCTAGCAACTACTTAGCAACCACTCAGACCACCTTAGCAGCAACCTAGCAAACACTCAAAACACCTCCGCAACCAAGTAGCAAGGCAACTGCAAACTATCTTTCAAACCTTTTCAAACTGCCCTATTACTCAAACTACACGTGTGTACAACCTTTAGATTTCAAACTAAACTTCAAACTTTTAGACCCCTTTTCCACCTTGTATTAATGATCGGGGTGATCCAATCCATTCACATGTAGTCAGGTGAGACACATTGCTGTTTACGCCTGGTCGCTTAAATACATTTTTGTGACCACTTGTGATTGGATTTGGAGGGGAGGAACTCTGTTTCATGATGACATACATCAATTACTATGTCATGTTACTGCATGACATTAAAGCAAAACAAATTCAGAAACGACAAAGAAAGTGCAAAAAAAATGGCACGGTGTTTCTCCCAGATGCAACTGAAATTTAATCTAAGCACAAAAGCAACATTTTGAGCAGAATTATTTTAGTGGATTACCTGTATTAACCTGTGCTGCAGATGTTCGTGCTTCTCATACATGTCCCTGCATCAGGGGCATCGGGTGGCAAATGCCACCCTAAGAAAAAGCACTGCCACCCCATCTGCCAAATAAATGTACATTGTATTGGGGTTTATTAATTTCGCTTTATTCATTGCCTTAACCAAGCCCACAACACAGACCTATTGAGTGAGTGAACACAGCAGCGGCCAATCGCATGATAGATTACATCAGTGCCCAATCATGTGATAGATTACATCAGTGGCCAATCAGCTGTGCTGCTGCAGTGTGTGTACAGTGTTTGAGCACTCACAGCACAGGTTGACCCACGAACACCACAACAATGACAACATGGACAGATACATGGAAAAAAAGAGGTAAACGATTAATATCTCAGTTGTTTCTAAGTCGTCACTGAATGATTATTAGATACATCGCTTTCAATTATGGGTGCAGACAGATGAGACATTTCTTTGAAATCGCTTTCGTCAGGTATGTGTATAATCCAGTTGAAACATCTCCAGTTCTTGAGTAGGAGTTTCTATTTCATCTGATCTGTGTGTGTTTTGACTGGCGAGCCAGCGTTGGAATGTGTTATTTTGAATGTTATGATGAGTGTTGTTGCAGCTGTTATTAGTGTTGTTTAGTGTCAGCAGTTTTTCCGCAACTCGTGCTCTTTTTCGGTGGAATAGAAAAGCAAAATGTGTTCCACAAATTATAAGTGCTTTTTTTGTATATGAATTGATTGGATGGAAAAAAAAAACATCAACCATTACATTATCTCCTCGTAAACACCTTTTTATTAAAAGTGTGCAACAATAAGTATGCATACATCAAGCTGAAAGGTAGCAAATAGTTAACATAAGAGTCTGAACTGAACATATTTAGTTTAGCCTGGAATACCTGTAACTTCAGGCGGCTCCCTCTCCTCTTGCAGCCACTTGACCATATTCTTACAGACAGCAACGGGATCCAGCATGCAAGGGGGTGGATTCCATCATGTCTTTGTACTCCAATTTAAGTAAGATTGTTGTTGATACGTTGCGTCGTTGAGCACAGTGACACAGTAAACAAACATCAGTTCTGAAGTGCATTCTGTGTGTGGGTCTTTTAATGTGAGTCAGGCAGAACATCACATCTTAAATTTGAGCCACTGTGCCTTTTCAGTTCAGAGCCACTGGGCTTCACACCTGCTGTATTTCCTAGAGACGCCTCTTATAAATCATGTGGAGAACAACTAGTCAACTACAGGCTGACAGCATCGACTAGGTTAGTTGTAGTAAACTAGTCTATGCAACCCCTAGGACGAATTAGAACTTGGAACCTCTAAAAACTAGAGGCAAAAAGTCACCACCAGACCAGTCAGTCATGTTCTTAATTAAAGTGCTAACAATGTGTTCATCTACTGAATAACAAAATCCCAAGACAAGATAGTGGCAGTTGTAGAGATGATATTATTATATGATGTAAAATATTTATTTGAGTGCTTGAATCGGTCAGAATGACTGTTTATTAAAACAGGTAATTTAAAAGAATATTTTACTGTACATAACATAATTCATATTCATGAGTTTTGCGGCACTGCCCCCCACAGTACAATTGTCATACAGTTTTTATTTAATTAGGCCTAATTTTGTGTTAATGTTTGCTTTCAAATGGCTTATTCCACCTGTTACAAAGGTGATAGGTCTACAGGACTTTATAAGCAGAATAACATGGTATTTGCATGCACTATCCATCCATGGGTACACTTAACAAAATAAAACAATTTGGCCAGCATGATGTGACTTTTAGTTCAGACTGCCAGTTCTATATGTCAAGCTAAGGAACATTTAGAATTTTTTAATGTGTTTAACAGAGATTTAATAGAGATTGGTACCATAATCCATAAGAACTAGGTATGGGCGGCTGTGGCTCATGTGGTAGAGCAGGTTGGCCACTAAACTCAGGGTTAGTGGTTCAATTCCTGGCTCACTTGACTTGACATGCTGAAGTGTCCTTGTGCAAGACACTGAACCCCAAGTTGCTCCCAGTGGCAGGCTAGTGCCTTGCATGGCATCTCTGCTGTCATTGGTGTGTGTGTGTGTGTGTGTGTGTGTGAATGGGTGAATGAGACACAGCATAAAGTGCTTTGTAGAACTGCTAAGGTTAAAAAAGATGCTATATAAGTGCAGACCATTTACCATGGGCACTTGCTTTGGTGTTGCCACCCCATGAAAAAATTTCTAGATCCGCCCCTGCCCTGCATGTTGGTATTAAACACACTGAGGAAGATCCGTGAAGTTCTCATGCTTGTGTACATATTTTTCTGATCGGACGGTTATTTCCTTTTAAACCACTCATAACCGGCAAAGTTTAAACTCTTGTTTTAGTGTGCCGGTTGATTGACAGGTGAGGGGAGGAGTTTCACTGCTGCCGGGATGCATTCAGGTTGGATCACTGTTCACACATTAAATGCGATGTGGTCAAATATGTTTTTGACCACATTCGAATGTGGTTTTTGTGATCCAAATCACAAAACGTTGTAGACCCCATTTAGACCTGTATTTAGCCCTGACCACATGTGATCAGATCACCAAAAAACATCTTAATATGAGGTGTAAACAGGGTCTTAAACTTTCAAACTGTCATGCCAGCATTCAAAGTCTGTCTTGATGAACTTTCCTTTTCTACTTTCTATTGATTTTTTGCCCATTGTCACTTGTAAGCTTTTCAAAATCCAGCTGTGTCATTACTGTATCCCTTTTACAAGTTAGCTTACTATTTCCAAACTGTTCTTACATCAGTGCCAACAAAATTGTGTCCACTGAATTTTCTTCCAGATGCACATGTGAGAACTACTTCTGAGTGTGATTAGATAAAGATATTCTTTGATGTGTGTTTGTAAGGATTACATTCTAATGCCCAAGATATGTGTTTAAATATAGTTTAACATTTAAATTAATGAAATACTGTACAGCCTTAATTATTTATGCAATAAAGTCCTAAATCTTTGATGTTGAGTACAAAGAAAACTAAATTATTTCTCCTTCTATGCAGGTAAAGGACATTAATCCAAACATTTGAGCTGGATTATCTTCACTAAGGATTAAGGACATATTTAAAACAGCTGCTCTCTGAGAATGTAACCCCTGCCCTTCCCTTGGGAGACTTCAGAAAGTTTATCACCCAACTGAGGAATTCTGAAGTTTAAGAGAGTGTTCCTTTCCCATCCATACCTGCTGAACTTTTCCATAGCAGGGATGCCCGCCAAAACACCAATCTACCTGAAATCCACCAATAGTAAGAAGGGAAAGAAATGTCGTTTGAGGGACATCTTGTCCCCTGACATGATCAGCCCTCCTCTTGGTGATTTTCGACACACTATCCACATTGGAAAGGGTGGCGAATGTGATGCCTTCGGTGACATGTCATTCCTGCAAGGAAGATTTGAGCTTCTACCTGGAAAAGGTGGTCTTATTCGGCCACAATACAACAAAAATGGGGAGTTTACGAGGGCCAATAGCGCCTCCGATGCCTCTTATGTCGAAACTCCATCCCCAGTCCTGAAAAATGCCATCTCCCTCCCAAGCATTGGTGGAAGCCAAGCACTAACCCTACCTCTAATCTCCACCACTGTGTTCCCCATGACTCAGCACCCTCTGGACAACCTAGATGAACCATCTTCTCTTCCAGCTGGTTTTGATGTGAATGAAGATCTGGAGATCCTGCAGATGGAGACCTTGTTTCAGTCAGTCAGTGTCTTCAGAAGTGACCCCAGCCCCGTTCCGGAGGAGGACGAACCCTCAGTCAAACATTTGGAGATACCTGAGAAGTCACCTGCCAAAAAGAAGATCCACAGCAGTGAAAATCATCTTGAGAAGTTCTTATCCAACTTCATTAACGAGGATGCCAATGCCAATGGGAATTTCAGCAATGGTAACAATCAAAACAACAGCGGCTCGGTCTTCCAGTATACGCATGAGTTGTTTGAAGTCAAGGGCGATTGGGCAGACAGAGATAGTGGTGTGGAAGAGGGTCGTTTATGTGATTCAGACTTTGAAATCTCCAAAAGCAAAAGCCACTCACAGGAGTCGCTCACACAAATCACAGGATCCCTTTGCTCGCTTGAACTCGACTTGGGCCCCTCCATTTTGGATGACATACTCAATATCATGAATAAGCCTGTGCCGTAGACCATGACTTTGACTGAGAAGCAAAAGGGAATATAATTTGCTTGTGCCCACAGAGAGACTTACTAGTCAAATGAAGATCTGCAATGTGACATGGCAATGTTGGGTCTTTTTTTAAATGAACTGAAGAGGCTAAACTGACTTTCCTTTCTCAGAAAAAAGTCCCTTTCTCAGTTTGTTAGCATTAGCTTCAGAGCGGAGAATTCACAAAGAAGGATTTGCAGCCGCTGATGCGTTATTTGCACACTGACTGCATAGTTTTAGCACCCGATTCACTAAAAAAATTATGCAAACCAGGTAACGCCACAAACACGCCCAAAAAGTTTAAATGGTCCTGAGTGCTTGGTTGTGGAGAATTCAGCAAACTTCACTGGGACTATAATACATGTTCTCTGTCATTTGATGATCATTTGTTGAATAACTGCCATGAAATCAATAGAAAATGTACAGAAACATCTCTGTTTAAAAAAATATATATTAAAATAACAGGGAAATGTTAATTACGGTAGGCAAATACCATTTTTAGAATCAGGTACAGGTACATTAGTCAAGTTGGACTCGGGGTGTATAATAAGATGCAGGATTTTGCACTGAGATACAGTGCACTGTTTAGTGAATTTACCCCAGAGTGTCTCTGCATACCTTTGCTGTTTGGGACAGAGTGCAAAATTAAAGCAGTTGACATCACAGCCATTGTACCTTTTAAGTTGCAAAATGACAGCACTTTAAGCATGTGTAGACACCAATGCTATTTTAAATGCAGATAAAATTAGGTTTGTTCTGTTTACCGTTGTTCATGCACAACGTCCACAAAATCATACAATAGCGAGATAACATTTCTCATCCAGACGCCTGTGTAAATTAATGGAAACATATACAAGCCATGTCCCCATCACAAAACCATTCATGCACCAGTTTATTTATACTGACTATTTCAATAACCACACTACCAAATCCTATATGTTTAAAGCATATATGTTTTTACATTGTGAAGCTAAATATGAAATAAATACATGAACAAGTAACTCTATTTTGTTTTTTGATTTGTTTTTTCTATTTTATTTTCTAGAACTTTTTCTTTTTTTTTTTTTTTTTGGTTTGTTTGTGAAATTGTTTTTTTATTTAAAATATTCAGTGAACTGTATTTTTTTTCCTGGGCAATAATGGTGGAAATGTTCCAGATCTTTATAAGACCTTAAGTTATGTGTCTATACAGAAAGTAACCTTTAAAAGTAAAACTAACCAGAGGAATATTCACTGGAGCAAAAACTAGCCCCGGTCTGTTCTATATGTTGTTCAGCGTGTGTAAGTTTATAGCTACATTCTAAAATCCCTCTTCATGATAAAAGACTGAATAAGCATCAGATACTGTGGCAGATGTGACCGTAGGTGAAGAGAAACTGACCCTCTTGTAAGCATTTTACATTCCTCAGATTGTGGCCTGATGTCCTGCAGTGGGAGTGGACATGGGTGAGATTGGGTCTAAAATGAGATGCCAGTATTATTCATTTGTGTCTTGTTGGGACAGAGTGAGAGAGCAGCCTGTAGCATTCCCAGCATTCCTATGAGAAAACAAAGACAGGCCATAAATAAAGGCATTAGACTGAGGCAGAAAGTCGTGCTCTACATGATCGTAAAAACTAACAGCCCAAAGACAAACTTTGTCCTGTACAAGGAGATCTCACAGCTTCAGTGTCTCAGTACAAAAAGAGACAGATTTGTTTGCAGTTAGAGTGCCAGACGGCTGCAACGCAATCAAACATTGTTCTTGATGACTAAAGTTTGTTCTTAATGAGGTTTGGAATATTCCACTGTTGTCTTATTAGCCTGCCGAGAAAGTTCTGCAGATTTCAGCACTCACTGTACAGGTGTACATAATAAAGTGGTCGGTGAGTGTATATTCTAAGTTGAAAATACTTCTTATTTTTTAGTTAAAACAGCTGAATTATATTGAGTAAATCCAATTCAGTATTGTTCATTCTACTTATTTCAAATATGTGTACATAGGGATTTATGCAATTTTCTTAGGCTAAATCAGTATTCTCCAGTACAGTTGTAACAGAAAATTAAGCATATTTCCCTTTATTCAGATACCAGCAAAAGTAAAGTTTCTGCCCTTTCATACTGACCACAGGTTGACTATTCATCTAAAAGTTATTTAAAAAAGGA
The DNA here is from genome assembly GCF_019703515.2 of Myxocyprinus asiaticus. Taxonomy (NCBI): domain Eukaryota; kingdom Metazoa; phylum Chordata; class Actinopteri; order Cypriniformes; family Catostomidae; genus Myxocyprinus; species Myxocyprinus asiaticus. Next base: position 40,065,852 of record NC_059366.1, read on the forward strand.
ACATTAATCTCCATGATGGTGATTTAAATTAAAACACCATAATTTAACACAAAACAGAACTGTAAACACAACTACAACCCTTATTAGTTACAAACAACAACTACACATAAGCCCCCATACCTTGCCTGGGCCTACATCATTAAATATTCGGGTGCAAGAGCCTGTGGACACTCCCCAAAACACAGCACAATGTCTCAACACTATGTCTTCAAGCTGTATACCAGTGTTTCTGTTTTAAAAACTTAATGTCATACTCATGTCCATAGTAGTCATTATTTGCTTGTTATTTGGACAGGTTCTTTGTGTAAAGGTCTGGTCAAATGCACATTTTGCACATGAGTTATTTTTAGCACTGTGTGTGGCTTGACCTCCACTGGGGGAGAAATGCACATTTAGTTTTTTGGGAAACCTGCTCGCTGACTGGGCAAGACACCGCTATAAATTTCCCAGAAGTCCTGTAAAGGTCATGTCTTTTGCAATACTGTAACATAACAGATGAAGTCATCCACCTTAGTGTCATCACTTCTCTATCTGAGGTAAACACTATGCTGGAGTCTGTGATGTGCCAATTTGGTTAATTACTGTATTTAACAGCACTCAACCATGTTGTTTATTAATGAAGGTTAAATTTAGAAAGGGTGTATCACTTGGTGTATTCATTTGTACAAATCTACATTTGTTTAAATAGTTCAGTGTGACATGCTGCCTGTTTACACAAATAGTTAAACTATTAGCTTAAAAAACAAATTCTTCTATATTTTTGGAATTTTACAAATATAGATCTCAGGATCTTTCAGTTTAGAGAATGTTAACTTGCTTAACTGGAATCACTGTAAACCGCTATGTCCCAGTGGGAGCATAGGGATATTCTGTGTCCTATGACATAACATTCCATTCATTATAAGTAAAGCCCATGTAAACAATATTGGGTAAAAAAAGATTCTAAATCTAAATTTTTACCCATAAAGAAATTCATGGTATTAATTGTATTACATATATAGAAATGTACATATATAAATATGTTTAAATTGATGTACACTCACATGACATGAAGACAACCCACAGTGTTTAGATTCAAAGCTTGGTATATTTTGCTTCATGAGAAGCCATATGGCATGTGGAACAATGGATATCTTCTAAAAGAGAGAGATCTAGTAATGCGACTGGATCTAACATGAGGGAACAAAGACATGATATGGTTTGGCACATTTATTTGCCGGACTACATGACAGTAGCACAGCTGAGCCTGTTGTTTTCCATGAAATCCACAATTTCTTTATTTTTATCCAGAAACTACAAAAATATGAGCTCAAATTGAATCTTACAGTTTGAATTACCGACATATTAAAAGTTTCTTACCATTCTCTCACTCTGTTCACTCAGTCTGCTGTATCTGTCTTACTCAGACTGAATTAATGAAGGAACATACCAATGAGACAGGGCTTATTTTCTTTTGTCAGACACACCCAGAGTTTAATCAAAGCAAATATTACTGTAGATAAAGTAAAACACCATGGAAAGATATATTTATCCTCCAGAACAGCTTTTATATGCTGTAGGTGGTCTGTTATATGAATCACAAACTGAGTAGAACTTTAAAATTCTGTACATTTAACTTGATTGGAAAGCTCCAGTATAACATGCATACAATAATGTAGGCCTACCTTCGGCCAAGTGTCTTTTATTTTAAATAAAAAAGACAATATTTCCTCCCCCTAAATTGACTTCCTGAAAAGTGTAAACACTATAGCTCTGTGGTAAAACACTGTTCTGTTTGGGGTATTTATACTTAGTCACTTTATGATTTATTTTTATTTATTTTTTTAGTGATTGGATAGCTATCAGATCATGAAAGTACTAAAGAATAAGTAAAAATAAACTAAATAAAATATTAATAAATAATAAATTAAAAGAATAATTATAAATTAAAAAATAAAAATGATGAGCGGCCAAACAATTCATTTCTAGTGGGGCGGAACAATGGAATATGGGGGGCGGGGCCAGTAGTTTATGTACACTCAAATATGGATATATACAATATATATGACAACATATGAAACTTAAAGTTTCATGGCATTTCTAAACATTTACATTCATAAGGTGAGGTTATTTTCTAGTATTTTAATTATTTTTCTATTTTTTTATTATTTAAATTTACTTAGAAATCATTTTAAAGGTGTATATTTTCCACATTAAAAAAACACTCCCCCATCCCAGCTTAATATGATAACTCTTCAACTTGCCCAAAACTTCACTGCATAAAGCACCAAGGCAGCGAACCTCCAATTCCTGGAATAAGCTGACCATCAGACTTTTGATAAATAATCTGTGGTGCCAACGAAAGCATAATTCAAGCAGAATGATTTTTCCACCTGGTTTAGTGTTTGCTATAAAGACGCCAGTGTATCTCACAAGAGGGTGTTACATGCCGAGTTCAGGGGAAACCTCTGATACAGCATTTCACAACTCCTGGGGAACTTCAAGACTGATCCGCCTGTTGGCTCCTGAAGGAGCAATGGAGGAAAGTGTTTTGAGACATGACCGTATTTGAAAGAATGAATGCAATTTCCTTTCCAAAGCACTTAATGAGATGCATTCTCGAAAAGTGGAAAGATATGGAATGGTGCTAGTTAGTTGATGTCTGGATAGAGTTGCAGTTACAGGAAGGGCACGCTGGCTACGTGTTGCTATGATGGAGAAAGAGTTGAAATTAAATATTCTTCAGAGTGTCACATACTTCAGCTAAATAACTACATACAAAGTCCCTTTTAAGGCAAGTCAGTTCACCAGGTGGCTATACTGACGATGTCCCTGGGCAGCTTTCCGTTTCAGGTCATACAAGTACAACTTCTATATCTACTGGAATGGGAAAAGACTGAAATCTTCTAAATTGTTTGTCTATATTATGTTTTAATGATTTGTCAAATCAGCAATAAAATGTGACAGCAGAAGTATTATAAACTGTGCTTCTTAAGCTCAAATCTTGCACAAAAAAATAAATAAAAACATTTTCAGACTGAACCAATGTGGCTTACAGAAGGTAAGCACCTGAATCAAATATTCCAAATAAGTAGAAAAAAAAGATAGTGAGAAAAGCTTAATATGTTGGAAAGATGAAACGAGCACACTGTTCAGCCACCACGTTTATAGGTGTTTACTGGCCATTGCCTTCGACATGAGATCTGTGTCTCCAGCACATGGCAGAAGTTTTGAGGTCAAAGGTCACAGAGCTGGAGACTAAAGGAGAGCCACATCACAGAGAGCGTGAAATAGTCCAGATGACAAATAGTCAACAAGCCTGCCTGAATCCCCCACCAAGACTCTTCAAACTATGCAGAAATGTCTTCTGCTCTATATGTACAGACAGATTGCACTATAAACTAGATTCTTTCAATTTCGGAAAAAAATGTGAGCGGTGCTTGCCTGTGCAAAACTCACAATGCTAGGGGTGTTTTGAGTGGTTGTCAAGGCATTGTTATGCGGTTACTAAGGTCTTCTGTTGTGAGTGTTTTTAGCATGTTCCCTTGTGGCTGCTAGGTGGTCGCTTCCTGGCCCAAGTCAAAAGAGCCCACCCTCCAAGTAATTCTGATATTCTGGTCCCTGGATAAATCGATGAGATTTTTTCAATTGTTTTATCATCCATCAGGCAAAACATTTTGAGCCTGACAGCACAAGTGGTTTAGGGCAATTTACATGCCAAATTTTAATTCTTAGAGTTAGGAGTTTGTTCAAACAAAACATTTGTTCACGTCCATGGGTTTCCAGCAGGTTTCTGTGGAACTTCTGCCGGTGCATATCTTTATGTTTTGTTTAAAGGAGCTTTCACACGTTCGGTCACTTTCACAAACCTGTGGCAGAGGCCATGAACTATACAGCAAAACAGACCCATATATGGCAGAATTCCTACCTCAACACAGAGCTTCAGTACACACCATTCATTTAAAAACACAAGGAGTGTGAAGTATTAATGATAACACTACTGTATATTCATTAGGTATCATGAACTACCAATGAACAATTTTTTTTTTTTAGCATTTATTAATCTTGGTTAATGATAATTTATGAAAATGCAAATGTTAATTGTTAGTTCATAATGCATTAATATCTGTTAACGGATATAACTTCTCGTTTTAAAAATGTATTAGTATATGTTAATAAAGATAAATTAATGCTGAGGGCCTGGGTAGCTCAGCGAGTATTGACGCTGACTACCACCCCTGGAGTCGTGAGTTCAAATCCAGGGCATGCTGAGTGACTCCAGCCAGGTCTCCTAAGCAACCAAATTGGCCCAGTTGCTAGGGAGGGTAGAGTCACATGGGGTAATCTCCTCGTGATCGCGATTAGTGGTTCTCGCTCTCAATGGGGCGTGTGGTAAATTGTGCGTGGATCGCGGAGAGTAGCATGAGCCTCCACATGCTGGGAGTATCTGCGGTGTCGTGCATGAGCCACGTGATAAGATGCGCAGATTGACTGTCTCAGAAGCAGAGGCAACTGAGACTTGTCCTCTGCCACCCAGATTGAGATGAGTAACCGCGCTACAAAGAGGACCTACTAAGTAGTGGGAATTGGGCATTCCAAATTGGGAGAAAAAGGGGATAAATAATAAAATAAAAAAAATAAAAAGATGAATTAATGCTGTAAAAGTATTGTTCATAGTTAGTTCATGTTAACTAATATAATTAAATAACTAATGTTAACAAATACAACCTAATAGTCAAGTGTTAATATATTAATCCATCAAAGAAGACAGACAATATCATGTGAAATAAATATATTGTGATATAATCATATTTGACTCAAAAAGCTAAAATAATTGTTCATGCAGGGGGAAAATCCATGTGTCCACTTTACAATAAAAAAAAAAAATGTTTTAGCTTTTTTTTTTTTTTTTTTTTTGGCTTTACAGATTTCAATTTTATAACAAAATGTCAACAGAAATTAAATTGTGTAATTTTTAACTAAATTAAATCAATAAAACTTAAAATAAATCATGTATTTTTATTTTATTTTATTATGTTAAAGATTACTCAATTCAATTTAATGGAATTTGTTATGATATTGAAATTCATGAATCTTTATATATATATATATATAGTTTTTTGTGTGTGTGTGTGTGTGTGTGTGTGTGTGTGTGTGTGTGTGTGTGTGTGTGTGTGTAACTAAAACACAATCTTTAATAGATGAACAACTTCTTCAATATTAAGTCAATTTGAAAATTGACATTTACTCTCAATAAAATGATTTTATTATTTGTAACACATCTCTGGTGGCATAAAGACTTAACACCTTTACTGTACGAAATGCATGAGAGTTAGATATTTCCAGATGAGAACTAAGCATTTTCAGTACAGATAAAAAGCATCTAAATTTACAGTACTTTACTACAAGTTTTCTGAAAATTGATCTCATAGCTTAGAAATATTCTGAATTTCTACTTTTATTCTTGGGGTTGTCACATGCATTTAGTATGGTATGGCAAATTTTGTGTAATTTGTACTTTCATGCAATTTTCATTATGAATCAACATGTAAAATATCTCTGAGAAAAAAGTTCAATCATTGATGTTTTAAAAGACAGTTGATGCTTCTAACCTAAAATTGAAACACACGGGCCATCTGTGGGTTCAATATAGTATTACACCAGTATGAAGATTTAGCACAGTCAATTTAACTTTAAAGGCTTTCAATAATTCAAAACTCAGAATTGTAGAACACGCTTCCATAATGAAGCCCTGAAATCCCATTTAACCCAGAAAACCATGTAATGATCACTGACATACACTACATCTAGTAAAGAATGACAGTGTTGTTGTCATTTTAAAAATCTGACATTTACACATTTTGCAAACACTTTTATCCATTTATATAACTTAAGAGTGTATGCATTTCATGAGTATGCACATTCCTTTGGCAATGAACCCATGACTGTAGTGTTGTTAGCACCATGCTTTACCAGTTAAATGACAGAAACCATTGCTGGATCCTGACATTTTGTTGTGTTTGTTAAATAAGGTAAGGCAACTTTTCTGTACACATAGTCAGCTTTTCAGAAGTTTAATAAAAAATTTAACAATTAATATACTGTATATGTGTATTTCATTACAAATGCTGTTATCAGCAAAGTGGCCCTTAAAAGTCTTTGGACAAAGAATAAATGTATCGTACACACATGGCAATATAAAATACATTATATCAAGTCAACATAAACAACATTTGAACCTCCGGTTTGGATTTGCAAACGGTCACAGGTGACTTTAAACATGCATTTTAAGTCAGCTTTTGTGCTGTGGTTTATCCAATGAAACCCTGCTTGGCACGTATTGTAGCTTTAAGCCTCTGACTAATTTTGACATTCTCTGAAATGTTTTGTTTAGACTAATGAGATTATCTGATTCTGTGTCTTCCAGGGGTGAAATAAGTGCTTGTGAAAAGCAAGTGAGTGAATAAAAATATATTTGACAGTTTGGCTCAAACTCAAAAGTTTTGCATGCAACCTGCTAATTTACCCTGTTAGTTAGTGACCTCATTGCGTGCTAGCAATTCATTAGACATAAGTGGCTGTCCAGGATTACATATCACATGTCCACTTATTCAGACCTGTCAGCTACCGCAGAGTGTAATGTAGGGTACATCGGGGCAAAAGGCACACCTTCAGGAAAATGAGCTTTTTTCTGCTCACAAAGTGTATCAAGATTCAAGAAATACATTTCCTTTTATAGAATATTGATAGAGCAACATAATTTTTGTCAAAAGAATTAACAATACAAGGTTATTTGGAATACAATATTTAAAAGAAAAAAGTGGCGAGGTGGCCTTTACCTCACTCCAGGGGGAAAAGGCTCCCTCACTCAGGGTAAAAGGCCCCCAGGGGGGTTATATTGATAAAGTGTAGCAAGATGCTTTTTTGAGTTACAAATTAAGATAATACTTAATCAAAATACCCACTTCAGAAGAGCGTGCATAATTTCTTGCTCATTTCAATCGCATTTAAAATTTCATAACATCTCAAGTATTTTACAAACAAATGAATCTTCATTGTGATCAGATCAGTCAATGTGAGCCCACAAAATTTTTCATAACAAATCTATTTGCCCCACTCAAGAAAAACAGTGTTTAATAGGGGCCTTTAGCCCCTGCAACAGGGGGGCTTTTACCCCAAATACTATCCTTTCACTTATTGAACAGTTATTGATTTTATATATATATATATATATATATAAAATCACCTTGAACAAAACTGAAATTGACAAATAAGTATTTTGTCTCAAAATAAATGTGATAATTTCCAGGATATGTATTTGCTACATAAATCTGCAACATTTTAAAAATGATTAAATATTAGATCAAATGACTTCAAAACCAAACTTTAGACATTACACGCAATGATCTTGACATATTTGCAGTGCATAGTGACAAACAGGTGTTTAGGGAAGGGCTGTGATAGTTTTTGAAGGTATTTAGTGTTTTGGGCGAAAATCAAATCAAAGGAGCCTTATCCTAGATCAGGGACAAAGAAACCAAGAATTTTAATTAATGGTGAGAGAACACTAGACCAAAAAAAAGAAAATAATTGCAGTTGTTTTAGAAAGTGATTGCTACATGGAAAGAGAGAAAGACAAAATGACACAGGTCACACTGATTTTGTGTTTCCCCTGGAAGGCATTTCACATTCATTCAGGTTCGGGTCTGTTATGCTGCATTAAAATAAGACAACATTTTATTTTATTTTCTTAGTATGAGAACTGAACAAGTTTTGACGCATATTGTAATACTGGAAACTATGTTCGAAAAAAAGAAACACACAGAGAGATTACACCTTGCATGCTACATGATCCCTTTAAGATCCAGAATCTTGTTTTAGTACTTCTTTGCTAAATTACATAAATCCTATTAAAGGAGTTTAAACTTCTTGCCAGGAAGAACAGACAAAACAAATCTTCATAACTCTCAAAACTCATTAAGATTTACAATACAAAAGAACTCCTTCAACTGATCCCAAATAGAGTGACCCCAAAAGTATTTGGACACTGAAGTCACACATGAATGTATGAATTTGATCAGATAAAAAAAAATTATCTTAGATCACAAATTGGATTACATATAAAAAATAATAATAACTGCACTTTTCTGAGCCATTTTTGCTCTTACTTTTAACTGACTGAGGTCAGTTCTCCTCAAGTTCACACAGGTGTCTTAGCAGAGTAACCACAGGTGTAGTTTATCACATTAAACTAGCTGTTCAACTAATGTTTGGCAACCAAACATGTCCAAATACTTTTTGTCTTCGTTTTGAACATTATGTATATGGTCTTATCATATAAAACCTAATAAACGTCTTTTGGAGAAATATTTTGTTTGGAAAGTGCTTTTCTTTCTTTAAAATATATGCCACTTGCTTTGAGATTTTGTTATCAAATGCAATGACAATCATACGTTTTTAAGTGTGCCTTAGATGTTCAAATACTTTTGGGACCACTGTATATCGTTGTATTTTTAGAGTTTGCTAGTTATTCTACAAATGTGTTTGCAAACTGATGAATATATACAAAATATATTGAATTCAGTATATTTAAATCATACTTAAAAAAGTGAATTTTGGATGTAATAGAAGTTCCTGGGGTCATTTCTTGTTGGTATTTTATTGTAATGATTTGTTTTTAACATTATTATATTAACTATATTACTTGTGATGTTTCAGCTTGTGTATTAAATCATATGTTTCTGCTAAATAACACAAACGAATCAAAGACCAAATTCTACTGAATAATAAAATCTAAGAGGTCTGTCTCATAATTGGACAGTCTGATTTATTCTTTTGGACCCCAGCGCCACCGTGTGGCACCAACTAACAACATGAACTACTACCTTTATACCTCTTCTCATAATTAGGCTTTTTATTACAGTAAAAATGGGGGAATATCTGATCATTAGACTGATTTCAGAAAGTGGTTTATTCAAGATTATGCAGGAGATGAACTCTCCAACATCCAATGTTGATTGTAACAAATCTTTAATATACAATCAGCCAACTAAAGCTCAGAAACACAAATTGAATTGCTGTTGCAGAGAGTAAATCTGCGATTACCATTCACAGATACTAGAAGGAGAAACAAACTGCTTAATGTTTATTTCAAGTGATGATAAAAAGTGCTCCTAGAGTTTAGTGCCTTTGAACTCCCTCCAGAGTCAGTTTGTCCTTGTTTATCACTTGTTAAGTGGTTCCCTGTAATTATTTCCAATCTGTGGGCTCTCTACAGATACATGCGGATCAATAAAGTGGTATATTCTGAATCAGCTGTGACCAACTGGCCAATTTCCTGCCTTCAGTTAAGTGATGCTTCCTCTGACTCTGCATTCATGTCTCCATGGCAATCACATGAGTGTTGTCCACATTCAAATAATCTCAGGTGAGAGTTCAAGGTAAGAGCCATAGAGAATCTTATTCTGTTAAAAGTGTGTAGTCTGCACTTTAAAAGTTTAAGAAACAAAGCATTTAATGCTAGGTATTTAAGAGAGAAGACATTATTAAGTACATTATGTACAATATATTTCTTGTGTTATCTAAAACAATTATAAATGAATAAACCTGAAAAATACATCTGAACTGGACAAGATAGTTGCATTTTTCTGTAACACTTCCTTAAGTCATTAACAAACAATAAATAATGCTTAACAGATAAGTATACAAGTTCATGCACATTCTCTGTATGACTGTGCTCTATTTACACATTTCAATTTCATAACAAAATTCCATCAAACTGAATTGAGTAATAAAATAAAATAAAAATAAAAAACTAAATATTTTAATTTGTATTCATTTTATTTAGTTAAACATTACACAATTCAATTTGATGGAATTTGTTATGAAATTGACAAGTGTAAATCTTAAAAATAGGCTAAAATATTATACAGTGTATATATATATATATATATATATATATATATATATATATATATATATATATATATACACCACGGGTCTGTTGAATGCTTGATTCTGATTGGCTGACGGACATTCTAAGGTGTGCAATTATTTTTCAAGTAAACGCACAGCTATAAACTAACGGTTCCATATCATTTTGCAAAAAACGACAGACATTGGACAACAGATAATTGGAAAAGAGTGTTATGGATCTTAACCTCATTGAGCTTTTGTGGGATCAGCTAGACTGTAAGGTGCGTGAGAAGTGCCCGACAAGACAGCCACATCTATGGCAAGTGCTACAGGAAGCATGGGGTGAAATGTCACCTGAGTATCTGGACAAACTGACAGCTGGAATGCCAAGGATCTGCAAAGCTGTCATTGCTGCACGTGGAGGATTTTTTGATGAGAACTCTTTGAAGTAGTTTAAGAAGTTCTGAATTTTTTTTTTCAAATTGTAATAGTCATTTTTCACGTTATTAATGTCCTGACTATACATTGTGATCAGTTGAATGCCACGTTGGTGAATAAAAGTACTAATTTCTTTCCATAAGAGCAAAATCTGTACATTGTTCCAAACTTTTGGCCGCCAGTGTATATGTAAAATAAGTTTCATGCCATTTTTAACTATTTGAATGTGCATGAACTATTGGCCTCTAAAGTATCACTGTAATGTAATCATGTTTGTTAATGTTGTTCATAAAAGTTGTTTAAAAATGTCACATATTTTTAGCTGTCATTTGATAATAATTATAGGCTGATGGGAGCGGCAGCAAGCTTCATTGCAATTGTTAACTGCAATAATAACAATGCATCATCAAAAGCATTGTGCAAAATTCAAATGCAATGGATGTGTGCCTGCCCACTAATTACAATCTTGTACATAGAATATTTTTTAGTTAATGTAGCTGTAGAGCATGGCTCTAAGACCACCAAGGGCATGGGTTTAATTTCCAGGAAACACACTAACTGATCAAATGTTAAATGACGGTGTAGCAGCATTTTTGTTTTTGGGTAAACTATCCCTTTAGTGTCACAAAAGTTTTTATTGGCTGGTAAGCGGAGAATTCTGTGTGAAATAACCTAAGAAAGCTTACTGCTGCAGTTTTCGGAAAATTAAAATGCAGATTTGTAGGCTGAAGCCCCCCTAAACAGGTCAGTGCATATGTATTTCTATTTATTGATTTTACCATTAAGACCTTTAACACTCTGGAATTCCAACAGACAAGGTGTTGCCACCTTACTACACAAACTGTCCATGGCAAGAGGCAGTACTCTGGGACTAGACAACACACACACACACACACACACACACACACACACACACACACTAAATTGCAGCAGCTCACCACGCAAACGCAGACTCAAATTAAATGGCTGAACACTACCTCACTCTCTGTGCATGATAAAAGGTAGCATGTCTCTGAGGGAGCTGGCCCTAGTTTTCTTTCTCTTTAATTTCACTCCTCATGTTAGTGGAGCCAGAGACAGACAGGCCACCTTGGGAGCGGGGGGGGGGTGCAATTAGTATCTACCATTATTTACACCAGGGTTGGGGTGCAAACAATATCTGCCACTATTTGCAGTGGGGTGTAAATAGCATATACCATTATTTGCACCAGGGTGAAATTGGGGAGAAAATTTATTGAAAAAAATATATATATATAAAATTGGGGAGAAAATCATTTGTCATGTGACTTAAAAGCAATTTTATCTTCAAAAGATTTGAATTTCCAACAATGCAATGTGTTTATAGCGAGTATGTAGTTTGAATAGAGAGGACGGGAAATTGTAAACACGATCTCAAATAAAACACGATGACCTTTCACCCCCTCACTGAATACTGGTTAATCTGTTTTAGCCTTGATTGGAATAACAGCACAGAAACTGTGAAATACAGAAAATGAAAAAGGACATTGAAATTGCTACTCTTGATGCCAACAATAATGACAAATTCCTTCAAGACTACAAAACAAACAGCTGTGGGGCTTAAGGCTTGATTCTATTTATAGCTTTTGTTGATGAGTCACTACGGCACGTGTCATACGGTACACCTGAAGCTGTTTGGCAAAAACTGATGTGATAACCTATATCTCAAGCTTTAAACAGTTGGTGTATGACAAAGCTAAACAGATCCATATGGTTTGGATCAAAGAGCTAATACAAGATATGTCAAAAGATTTTTCCCCAAGTTTTTCCCATGCAGTAAATCAGATTCTTTCAATGCCATATCCTGTTTGGAGTAATCAAGGAAGTCTAATGTACCGTACCTGAAGAAAGTAGTCCAGCGTTCCCATTCGTCTCAATGGCAGATGTCTACAGTATGTCACAAGGTTCCAAAAAAACTATCACTGGTAAAACACCTACTCTAACGTCTTCTGTAATACATTTTTTGCTATGTATATGTTGCTTGCAAGAAAAAGTATTTCAAAAGAATACATTACTGTTGAATGACCATGGTTTTTGCCTGCATGATGGTGTACTTAATCACCCCCACCAGCAAGGACTAACTGCTAAAGCTAATCAGCCAAACCCCCTGGCAGGAACAGTCAGCCAGTGTGTGTCAAAACAATTTGAGAAGAAACGGTGAATACAGAGCATCACACATTCTTCAATTATTTTTTATTTATTTATTTTTTTAAGGCATTTTGGCCTAGATTTTAATGTGCATATTTTACCTCTCAAGATTTTTCTCTCAAACATAGCCCTGGGAAACACAAACACCCCTATTATTATTTTTTATTTATTTTCTTCTTTCTTTTCATATTTGTTCAGCTCTTTGCAATATATTCTGTTTAGTGGTAACTCATTGTCTTCATTGTAAAATGTGGCACATTCTGTGTGACCATAACAAATAATGAATTTAATGCCAGCACTCTTTATTTGCATGGAAATGCCACACGTGAATTATGTCTCTAACTATCATCTTTATTATTAGATCATAAAAACAAGCACTAAATAAAATAAGTGTTTTACTGATAAAAAAGTATAGTGGAGTATGATTTATTTATTCAGTAAACTGCTAATTACTAACCCTAAGTTTGATTTAATGTTTAAATTTGATTTAATCTTCTACAGTGAGTATAATTTGTTGTAATGATAGCAGAGTGCCTAGCCCTCAGAATAAGTTATATCATACTAAATAGCTTTAATGTTGTTGTTTTTTTTAGTCTGCTGAGCAATTTGATCCATTGATTGAAAATTAATTTACTTTGCATTTGTCCTTTCAATTCATGAATTTGGTTTTACAGGAGATTATGCATGGAATAGTTTGACCCCAAAATGAAAATGCTGTCATTTCCTCGCCCTTTTGTCTTTCCAAACGCGTATGCTGTTATTTGTTCTGTGGAACACAAAAGGAGAATTTTTGACTCTTCACACAGCTCTTTTACATATATTGACAGTTCATAGTGACCATGTCATGCCATGCTATGTTTTAAATAGGACATTCTGTATAAAAAATTGTTTATAATAAATAAATAGTTGCTCATTATAACATTGACAGGTGGTGTTCAATTTGAGACATTTTGAGAAACTGTTTGATATGATATGATATTAACCTATCTGACTTTCTCTCTTCTGTAAATCATAAAAGGAAATGATTAACAGGTTTTCCCAGGTGCTCATTTCCAATACAGTGAAACTCAGAAAACACAGAAAAGCACAATAAAAGTAATCTAAAAGTTGTCCATATGACTCGTGACCTATATTTACATATGGTTTGAAGTCATCTTTTCTTCTCACTAAGGTATTGTATGGCTTCTTTTCAATGGCACTATATTTTTGTCATTTGTTTTTTTTTTTTGGCTTGATAGTAGGGCTGACACGATTTTGAAATATTGCTGATGATTAATTGTCAAACAAACAATAACGATTATGATGATTTATTGTCTGTTTTAGGGTTTTCACAATAATGACGACTACTTCTTAAAAGAACTAAAATGAAAATTCTCTCATTATTCACTCACCCTGATGCCATCCCAGATGTGTATGACTGTCTTTCTTCAGCAGAACACAAATAAAGATTTTTAGAAGAAGATAGAGCTCTGTCAGGTCCTTATAATGCAGGTAAATGGGTGCCAGCACTTTGATGGTCCAAAAGTCACATTTAGGCAGCATTAAAATAATCCACACGATTCCAGTTGATCAATGAATGTCTTCTGAAGCGAATTGATAGGTTTATGTAAGAAACAAGTCAATAAGTGTTGTTTATTGTAATTCCCCAGACAATGTGTGCAGTTAATAGTTATCCTAATAATCAAGCAAAACTAAAGTTTTATCTAAAACAGCAATGTTATGATCAGCAACCATTCGCAAAGCAAAGCGCTCCTGTCCCAGACGCTGCTTCTTCCATCGGCTGCCTACAGGAGGATGACTTTGAAACATCTGTTTGAAAAAGCTTTGGAATAATTTGTTTGCGTGCTCTTTTCACTTTATTGACAAGAAGTCAATAGTGGGGATTACTTATATTATCCACCGTTATGGTCAGGCTATGATAGACGTCCAGAAACGATAACATTATTGTGGTAACAGGTGTGGGTACATGTGCTGAAAGTTCTTTAGAAATTTGAGAGTTGAGAGTTTATATTTAGCATCTTTTGTGAATGCTTCTCTTGTTTTGAAATGGCATTATTACTGAGTATAAAAAGGAGTCAACAAAATAACTAAAATGCTTCTATTAAATCCATAATCATTAACAGACAGGTGAGAAAGAACAATATCGCAATAATTCTGTGATCATTTGTTCTCAAGTTTCTGTCATTTTTAATGCTGCGTTAGTACCTAACATAACGATTGTTTACGCTTAACCGGAAGTTCCGCCCATATCGCCCGCAAAGCATCATGGGACTCAGAAATATTGTGGATAATCAAGCCAGGCCTACTTGACAGCCACATGACTACTTTCATTGTGTGGTAAAGAGCAACTTGGACATTCTATGAAATATCTCCTTTTGTGTATCATGGAAGAAAAAAGTCACACAGTTATTGGAACAACATGAGAGTGAGTTAAATGATAACAAAATGTTATAAGATGTGGAATCGATTACTTTGTAAGACATTTCTATAGAGAGGATGTGAGTGTATGTTTAGATTTGATGCTGCATGAATTTCAGACAGACACACAGAAACTACACAAGTACCTGACAACCTTTACCCACCTTTTACTCTGGCATAATAAAAATGCATGTCCCCATAGCAACTGAAAAGAGAGTGAATACAGCATAGAGGGTATGAATGATGTTCAGCCATGTCGTATTCAAAGCCTAAAATGCAACACACAAGATGTTTTCTTAAACCTACAAAGATGAGCCAGTTTTCCCATCTCATAATCTTATGTGATCTGAAACATCTCTTTATCAATCTTGTACAAGGCCTTGTGACATCAGAATTTTTCATTTGCTTTTTTACATTTTGTATTTGTTGTACCCTGTGTATTTCTTATTACTTATCTCATATTGAGACTTGGGGGAGGGTTCTTTTGACCTGTGCCAGTAAGCAACCACTGACCATCCACCCAGAAAACTCTAGCAACCACATAGTTACAAAAATAAACTTATAAGGTTATTTGGTGTAAGTCTCAAGGCTGCATACAGGACCAGCGGCAAATGGAATTTAAAAAATGCATCAAGGTAAAACAGCGCAATTAAATATGCATCCTAAAATCCTCCATGCCTGCGTGATTCTGATAGAATTAAACACAGAACATGCACTGCAGGGCAGACAAAAATACATTTAGTCATGTCACCTTTCTAAGGGGAGTTTAAAGTGTTTTATTTGTTTATTTATTTAGGTGAATGGTCTGGATTTGGGTTGAGCATATTTCTACTCATTCATGCAGGATAATTCGTCAGTGTTTAGTGTGTAATGCAAGTGAACTTTTAAAATAAAACATACATTTTACATTTAATTTTTTTGTGTTTCACTGACATTTCACCCAATTTGTATATTTGCAAAAAATGTAAATAAATGAAAAATGGCAGAGGCTGTTTGCACTAAGTGAAAATAGTAACAAAAAGCATCTTCTTTGCACAAAAGGCAAATCTTGTTAGATGCTATTTGCACCCCAATGCAAATAGTGGCTGAAAGTATTTGCACTCCTATTAGCAGTGTGTTTATTGTTTATTGTGTTTATTGAGAGTCCCACAGACACCCTACAGTAACCCCTACACCTAAACCTAACCCTAACCGTACCTTTTTAAATTAACCATGATTTTACTAAAGTAACCACAGTATCACCATTGTATTTTGCAGTAAAATCATAGTAACCACAAAAGTTAACATGGTTACTATATTAAAACCATATTAGTGTAGTAAAATGGTTAATAGCATTAAAACTATGGCTTGTGCCAAAAACATGGTTACTACAATTTTACTGTAGTAAAAAACATGGTTAATTTTAGCCAGATCAAAACTTTCTCTCAACTCAAATAACTTCACTGTGACCAAATCGGTTGCAATCTGGTCTCATATCAATGTACGTTACTCCATACTGTATATATTTTTGCAAACCAACTTGTATGTGCTGCTCTCTACATTTTGCTGCAGTTTCCTGGTGAAATGAACACTAGAGGCACTACAACATCTGTCTGGTTTAATCATTGTCATAAATCATGAGTACAGTTGCTGATTTTGATTTTATAAAAACGTATTTTTACCTGATAAAGCGTTGGTCTTTGAGCTTGCCGGTCACAGTTTGAGTCCAGCCATAGACACACGAAAGTGAAAGTGGCACAGAAGTGACACAAAATTATGTGGATGCATCAGTTAATGTGTTTTTTTTTTTTCCTTTTTTTTATTATTTCGAATTTGCATTTTAAAACACTATCAGTTAGGGTTAGGTGTTGGTTAAGGGTAAGGGTAAGGATGTCTGTTTTGTTAAACTCTCATTTCTTTTCCGGACACTATTGGTTAGGTTTAGGGTACAGTTTTAGATTAGGGAGGTACATTTACTTATTAAAACCTCCATCTAAAATTCACCTTAAAAACCTTGTCTGATTACAAACTCTTTTCGCTCGGTTTTGGCGCCCCCTGCTGGAAATTTCACTTTAAAACTGCCAAACAAACGTGTAATGAAGCATGTAATTTCAGTTTTGCAAAAACGTTGCAATGCACTCATAAATTTCATGAGACCAGGCTGATCAAATCACTGCAATGCAATCAAACTCTATAGTAATGTTTATTATTATAAGTATTATTAAAGGAAATATTAAGAGTGGAGACAGGAAACAGGATGGGGAAAAGTGGGACAAAAGGGGTTGTTGAACCCCGGGAAAAAACATGTCCACACTATCTTTACATGCTATACCAAGGCCGCAACACTTGAGGGCACAGTTTGTCTTCAATTTCTGTGTTTCTACCAGACTGTAGGAGTGCAAATACCTGCGCTGTGTGGAAAGGCACTATTCACACTTAGTCCAAATAGTCACTCTGGGGGGAAAATTAAAAAAAAAAAAACAAATAAATAAATAAATTCAGCAGAGTGACCACATCCTTCAAATGCCACACGTTTATTTCATTCCATATCAGGCCGCATGTGTAAATATCACATTTCTTCCAGACTTTCTAAAATCATAAGAGTTTGCATGCAGAATAGAAACAGAAGAAGACACTGCAGTTTTCCGATCCTTCTGCAAAACACTTCCTGACACACATCTTTGTGACATTAAGTAAACTTTCGGGCCTGCAAACTTTCTTGTTATTTCAGTATTACGGGCTTACAGCATTCTGAAATAAAGGTGATCACCTCTGTAGTACTACAGATCTACAGAGTGAGTGGATATCATGTGTGATGTTACTTTGTGTGTGTGCCTGTTTAAATCTGTCACTAACTATCTCATCATCTTTCTGTTCTGTCTGACCTTGCCCTGATCACTCTCTCTCTCTCTCTCTCTCTCTCTCTATCGCTCTGTCAGTTTCTCTTCTTTTCACTCTCTTTCTCTGTGGCAGTAGCGCTCATCTGAGAGAGAGTATTTCATACGGATTGCACACGCTGAAACAAAGCCCCATTAAAGGAAAAAAGAAAAGTGGCAGAGACAGAGAGAGAGGGATTGATAATTAGAACAACATATCAATCTTGTTTGTCTCACACCCTTACACACACACACACACTTTCTCATTTACTCCTTCACAGGCAAATTAAACTTTAATGGAATTTTTGAAAATTAAACGGCCCAGTGAAGACGATGTTATAAGAATGAAGTGTTTCATCAGTCTTAAGAGTCTTTCCCTTTTAAGAATACTTGTCAGACTGAGTCACCATTTTCAGCACTGCGTACAGGGCTTATTGCTTTTAATAAAACAGTCTGCAGCAACACGAATACGGTACAACACACCAAGGTTAAATAAAAAGTTACATTTATTATAATAAGAACAAGTCAGTTACACTCAAAAAATGAATTTAGTACCCTTGAATTACAGAAAGTTTTTACATGTATCTGAATGTCTTTCTTTCAGAATAAATCAGTTTCTTAAGACAACATAATTTAGTTGGATAAGGCCAAAGTAATGTACTATAGCATATTTAACTCAACTTCATTTGGTTAATTAAATTCGATTTACTAAAGTTTAATTAGTTTTCATTATTAGTATTTGCCAGGTGAGCAAGAGGGGGGCTGGGCTGCAAGATCTCGTGGCCCATCAGCTTTGAAAACAAACATTTATATATGCTTAAATATGTGGGCCCCAGAGCTTACAAGCCCCCTTCAACAGGGCCCTGTGACTATGAGGGCCCCCAGCCCTCTTATAGGACACTTTTGCCTATAAGGCCAGGGGAGTGAGGTATACAAATACCGCACAGTTATCACGTACCAGCTGGCTCTCGTTACACTCACCCCCCTAAACCTCACTCCCATCCGGCTCATGGCACCACTGTAACCAGTCCTGCTCGACCCATTCCAAGCAGGAGCCAGATTCGAACCGAAATCAACCGGCATGGGAGACGGGTGTGCTAACAAGGAGGGCAAAGGCTACAGCCTCTAGCGTCTGTCGCTAGTGCACCTCTTGAGGCCAGGGGAGTGAGGTTTACATGTTCCGCACAGCTATCCTGTACCAGCTGGCTCCCGTTACATTAGGATGAATTAAGATTGAGGGGGCTTTAATACTTTCAGTGATTATTTACAGAAAACTGTTCCAGTCAGAATTCTCTAATGTCTTGATCAGAAATATTTTTTTTTACTTTGCTTAAACTCATTTCATCATTTCATCCTGCATGCATTCTTCACACAATTGGAAATGACAAAGAGTCTTGCCACAAACCTGCATAGCAGTTTTAGCACTTTTTTAGAAGTCCTTTCTTAATTCTTTTCCTCTGTCCAAATGGACCCAAAAGGGTTGTAAAACCTGAAATCACTTTGTGGGCACCAGCCAAGAGTCCCCACGAGGAATATGGCTTAATAAACATACTAGCTAAAGTCTTAATGAAAAAAATAAAAAATGTACGTGATGGTTAGATTTATGGGTATGGTTAAAGGATATAAAATAACAGTAAAAGTCAATGAAATGTCCCCACCATGATAGAAAAACAAATGTGTGTAGGTCAGTGTGGTGGTGGGGGTGTGGTTGAGCGCCGATTTGTGAATGAAGAGTGAGTTCGGGAGATGAGAGTGGTAAGGATTGACACCTGGGGAAAATTTTCTCTGACACCTGTTTTGTGTTACAGTGAGAGCTGGAGGGAGATAAAGGAGCAGCAAGTGGGGAGAGAGAGAAGCCAGAGTCCAGAGATGATGCTGTCTATATTAAAGAGGAGAATTACTTTTGTGTTTATTATTGAGCAATGGAGTGTTTTGTGTTGGTGTGTGCGCCTGGAAAGCAACCTATAATAAACAACGCTAAAGAGTGTGAGCTGGTTCCGGCTTCCTCATTTTCCTTGAGACTGACCTGAGACCTGACACAGTCAGGTTTGCCTACATTGTGAGGACATAATGGCTCCACAAGGATAGTAAAACCTGAAATCACCTACATCCTGGGCACCAGTCAGTGGTCTCCATGGGAAAAACAGCTTTATACTACTAAAACATCTAGCTAAAAAGACCAGATTAACCAGCATGCAATTTCATGCATGTTTGTACCAGCCTTTATACCAGCTTTATATTTCAGAGATGACAGTGACTGAGGTGTTTGTTATTCTAGTAAGTTCCACAGGCTTGTTAATATTCCTGCTGTTCATATCAAATTTTTATGGTTTTCAATTTCCCCTAAAGGGATCAAAGAAAATACCTTTTAAATCAATAAGGTGCAACTTTTTAATGCTGTTCATGTAGCATGATTGCAAACCCTTGAAGAATCGTGACATCTAAATGGAATTAAATGCAATATTTTAACCCACACAATATTCAGCACCATCTCCTGAAACTGATGTCATGACCAGAACCGCCTGCCCTCATTAATGAAGGCAGTGAGGCATTGTAGCCATGTCTTTTTTCATGCATTTGGGAGCCTATGGAGGCCTAGTTGGCCAGTTAGTTTTCATGCATGGTGTGTTCAGAGGTTTTATATCAACATAAGCCATACTGTACATTGCATAGCAAAAATCAAGTGAAACTGGAGAAGTAAAGTTTGGATGTACAGATGGACGGACAGATTCATAGATAGATTTAGAGTCAAACATTTTCAATGCAAGTGTATGGAAATTTTGATCCATTAGGAGAATACTTAAAACAACCATGTGGTCTTTAAATCACTGTAACACAAGAAATTAGCTCTTCTGTTCCTCTGCACGAGTATTTGGAATTTAATAATTTGTCCCAGCATCAAACTCCAAACATAATTTAATTTCCATTCCATTTCAATGTTCCATTCAGCAGCATTTTATAATCAATGTATTACACTCTGTTTAGAGATGTGTTCTTTTGACAGTCAGTGTGTATAGAGACCCACAACAACTGCTCTGTACTACAAAACCAGTGATGTATTTTTTATGAGTTATATCCATAGGCCTGAGTCTTTTGATTAGTGTTCTCTCTCTATAAACTGTTGTTTCACCCATATGACAAACATTTTTTGAAGTTTACTGCATCTCTACAATTTTGCCTGTTCTGATCGCTGATGTGTGAAATTAGGTTTGGGGGGAGTTGATTAGTCTCTCACAGTAATTATTGTGGGCCTCCTATTAAAAGAACCATATGTGGCGCAGTTGATAGGAAAATAACTTAATTTAGATCCACAGGGTCATGATTTGACTGGTTAGCATCTGCAGTTAGCCCTTGTTGGTTGGTGCTGTATCTACACCATTCTGCAGCAAAGCATATTTCTTTGATGGCCATTTATAGTGTATTAATGGTGTTTGTATTCTGGCAAAATATTTAAATATATAAATATATCAAAATATATTTTTTAATTAACTGTGAATGGTAGGAGGGAAAGATATCTTATGTTAGTTTAATAAACTGAATGAATGCATCAACTTACAGTAACCTTGTTGCAAGCTTAAAGATATAGTTCTCCGATGATTTCACCTAAAGTTCACCAAAAAAAAAACTTTGTCTGATGTCAGTGACGACAAATATCTTTGGTTCTTGCCTGTCTTGTAACCAATCACGATGCGGCAAGTTTGAATGTAGCTTGAAATTAGATTTGAGAGCTATGGAGGAAATTACTGAATAATAACCCAAAATTTCACTCTGTTCCTCACAGAAATCAAACATAGGGTGCCTCTCAATCAGCTTCCTAGTTCAGTAGTCAGGGCACTGACCAGGGAGTCGGCCATTTCTAGGGCTGTCTCAATTGCAAAATCGTTCTAGTGCACTGAAACCCTCGCTCCCTATAAATTCCCATAATGCACCGTAAAAACCAGGGAGCATCACTGCATTGCAAAAGTCATTAGAAGACGAGCACAAGTGTAAAACTATGACGTTAAAGCCTTTTTGTTTTTTTTAAAGAGTTGTTGTTTGTAATGTCTTTCATCCATAATTACACTGAAACTGAAACAATCTTTTAATATTAGAGTTATTAAAAGAAGATTAAAAATACACTACACTTCTTTCTTTATTTATGTCTTTTATCTTTAATAAAAAATACTGTACGTTTGAATATCTACAACGAAAATGCACGACAGTTTCATTTATTCAGCATAACCACGTTATCCTGTCGCAAGTTATTGAGTCATAAGTGTCCCAGTGTTTAGTGGATGAACACCCTTGTGCCCGAATTTCTTGTTCACACTATACTGATTCACACACAGAGACCTGACTGAGACACACCCAGCTGCTTTAGACGACTTGGAATATTGCACACACTGCAAACATGCTTCTTTTATAACTCTTTCATAGTGTTTTTTTGTCCTTTAGGAGCTTGACAGTCTCCTTCACATTTGTATTTCACAGAGGAAAGTCATACAGTAAAGTATGGTAAGAGAACTGTCAATGCAAATATGTTCTCAGTGGCTGAAGAGTAATTAAAGGGATAGTTCACCTAAAAGTTACAATTCTGTCATTATTGTTTTCACCCTCATTTTTTTAAGAATCTTCACACGGCTCTTTTCCATTCAACAACAGTTCATAGTGACCATGGCTGTGAAGCTCCAAAAAGGCCAAAAAAAGAAAAGAAGAAAAAAACTACAAAAGCATTCATGCCACTTGTGCACCTTTAAAGTGAAAAACAAAAATGGGTGTTTCTTCGACATCAGTCATTAGGGAATTTCATGTCTGAAACGAACAGATTAAAATGAACAGATTTCAACTTTTTATCTTTTTTTAAATGAAGGTCACATTAAAACTGACTTAAAAACTTTTTACCAGGCTGTCATCATTTATTTTTGGTACTTGTTTATGGTTTTCTGTAGAGCAGATTTGACTGTTTTAGCCTTGTCTCAGACCCAGACTTGTAATATTAAACTATATAAAATATATTATTACATGTTTAAAACTATGATAACATAAACAATGAAATAATCATAAACAATTTCAATATTTATTCTGTGACAATCCATTTCCATACACAATATCTATTACATTCAATAGTTCTCTCAAGTTTTTTGCAACAGATGTGGCTTAATTTGCACCACAGCAAAATACATTCCCCTAATAAAGTTTTTTCAAAAGTCGACAAAAGCATCAGTGAAGAGCATGCTTGCAAGTGATGTTTGAATAAACAACGAAAATGCAAGGTACTGTAATAACACTTGTGAGCAGGATGTTTTTATTAGGCGTCCTTTCCAATCAATTATGCAAGAGCAGGAAATATTATTTAACTGTGTGTGTGCATTTAAGATGCATTCAGAGTTAGCTATTAAATTAGCCTTAGCAAGAAAAAAGAGTCAGCCATTCAATTTCAAAAGCATTAAAATCAGAATTGCAGATCTGAAGAAAAAATTACATAAATCTCCTGTGATGCATGTACATAAACTGTTGGACATTGTTAGTAGAAAAAAAAGTGAGTGTGAAAAATGTTTTAATGAGACTTTTTCTAGTAGGTCCACAATGCTACAAGTGCCTGAAGTTGAAGAAACACACGATTTACTTGAATTTGTTTCTATGCATACAAACAGGTGCAATCCATCAGGGTAATAACATTATTAAAATGAGATATACTGCAGATTAAGATTAGGATTAGAGTTAATTACATTAATGATCAAAGTAAACTCTAAGGATGTACAGTAATCAACAGAACAACACAGTGCATATACATGGTATGACCAACTTTGCAAGGTTTCCTTCTTGTCAATGCAGGACTATTGACATGCAGAAAGGACAGGTCACCCATTTGGCCCATGCATGCAAATCCCTCATTATTATGCTCTTCGGCAGAGAGAGTTGAATCCGAAAGGCTGAGCAGGCAAATCATTTTCACAATGCATCTGGAGGGGACTGAGCCTGACAGAGGAGCACGCAGTATGGATTATCATTCTAATGTCAAGACATCTTCTGCATCTCAGTGGTGCTCCATGCCAGTTCTCTGTGTAATTAAGAGGCGGAATCTGCGGTGCCGAGCTGAGATGGAGGGAACAGGGAAATAAAAAACAAACAGATGACAGGAATGAGAATGCAGAATACTAGAGGGAAAAGATACACTGGGAGAGAAAAAGAGATCAGGGATGAAAAAAACGGGGTAGAAAGACGAGACAAAATATGTTTCAACATATTGATTGACTCCTGTCAGAGAAAACTGGTTGAGAGTGTTCACTCAAAACTGACAATTCTGTCATTATTTACTCACCTTCATGTGTTCTAAAACTGTATAAATTTTTTTCTTCTGTGGAACACAAAGTTTATCGTAATTTTAATTTATTATTAAATTTAGACTTTTGTGTTCACAGAAAAAATAATAGCATATGTCCTTAGAGAAAATTACAACAAAACCAGTGCAGAAAGATTCTCTGGAGTCCCAATATTAACAATCATCAAAAAAGTTTGAACTTTCGATTGGCCATCTCAATGGCATGCAAAAACATAAGAAGTGGGTTGGCCACTTTTACTTAAATGGTTACATCTCTTGAAAGGAATGAGATATTTTCACCAAATTTGGGACATTTATGTACGAGCTTATTCTGAGGACACATGAAAAAAATTGAGTGCCTCACTTGGTGGTGCTATGCCAATGACAAACCTAATAATAGCTATAACTATGGAACCATTGGTCCAAAATTTTGCATGCAGCGTCTTTGTCCAAGGTGCCATCAATGTCTATGAGGACAGTCCAATCAATTTTCATCAGCCAGACAAGGTAAACAAAGGCCAATCGGAAAAAAACGTGGTGGGCCTATTTGACTCTTGGCCCACGAGATCTGTGTAAAATTAGAAAAATATTGGCCACTGGGAGCACCATCACATTTTATATGCGTGTAAATGGTTGTATATTCTGCTGTGTTTCACACAGACATGTTATTGATATCATATAATAGATCTCCTCATTTTGTACAACTTTGCTTCAAGAACCATTGGTTTCAATCAAATATTAAATATGTGAGATTGTTTTGAAAAACTACTTTTATGAACTAGTCCGAGGTTTTTAATTCGACATCAACAAAACTTGTACAGTAAGAATCTGTGGAAAGCCAAGACCAATAATAATTATTACTTTTTATTTTGCATGGCTATAACAGGGTAATTAAAAAATATGGCCGTGGCTTAGTTTACCCAAAGCCTATAACTCCTAAAGGATTAAACTGATTGTCTTTAAATTTAGTATAGGTCTGCAGCATGTGATTCTGTATAAGTGTGCGAAATTTGGTGGAGATCGGACAATAGGTGGCGCTATAAAAGTCAGG
Source organism: Myxocyprinus asiaticus (assembly GCF_019703515.2). NCBI lineage: Eukaryota > Metazoa > Chordata > Actinopteri > Cypriniformes > Catostomidae > Myxocyprinus > Myxocyprinus asiaticus. The sequence goes on from NC_059366.1 coordinate 40,090,975, forward strand.
AACGTTAACAAGGCTGTTCTGAATATTATGGCACTTCATCTCTAGTTTAGGTGATTACTTCATTGCCCTTAATTGCTTGAACCCCATTAATTGCTGCTTGCAGCTGTATTTACTTACTGTATCTTATTTAAAAAATCTGTGTAGAAATAACTTTTCAATGCTTTGGCAATACTGTACTACTGTCATGCCAATAAAGCTGAATTGAAATTGAATTGATAAGGCTTGCAGGTTTAAGGACTGAGAGAGGCCGAGAGAGAAATATGACTTAGATGTTGTGATGGAGGCTTCAAAAGCAGAGCAAAGCCAAGAACACACTTTGCTGTCCTCACACTCGGATGAACTTCCCCCACATGTGAGAACAGCAGAATCCATAGTCAACAGTCCTCAGACACACTCTGCAAACTCACCACTGACATGGATACTTGGAATAATAATTTTATATTGGATGTGATAGGTTTATGTACATCAGTTAGTACTAATTTATATTTGTATAGGAAGTCCTGCTTTCCCCAGCAGATAACCTTATGGATGGTGTTTTTTGCATTATCTGCGATTGACCATGACAGTCATATGTGCAGTATGTTTGCAGTAAAAATTTGACTTTTGTGACATTTATAGTCCATGTCTGATTGCTTTGAGGCCATCAATATGCTAGTGTACTCGTAAAAGTTGACAATATTCACTTTCTATCAGAAATACAAGTTTTAGCAGATATTTAGCATTTAAAATTGACAGTTTTTTTTTTTTTTTTTTAGATAAATCACTATCAGTTGTGTCATAATGTGGATTAACACACAAAAAACATTTTTTTGACTAGGAAGGACCTTTAATTACAAAAAAATAAGAAAATATCAAGGTTACAGTGAGGCACTTACAATGAAGGTGAATAGGGCTGGTATTTTGAGTTTTTAAAGGCAGAAATGTGAAGTTTATAATTTTATAAAAGCTATAAATACCATATATAATACCACAATAGCATTATATACCATAACTTTTCTGTTAAAACTTGTGTATTATTTGAGCTGTAATGTTGTGTAAATCTGCTTTTACACTCGTTTAAGTGTTTTCAGCATATAAATTCTCCTTCCTGCCCAGTAGGTGGCTATATGCACAAAGAATGCAAATAACCAAGAACAAAAGAAGAAGTAAGTGAAAGTGATAGTAGAGATTGATAGTTAAAAGGGAACTTAAATATCGATCTGTTTCTCACCCACACCTATCATATCACTTCTGAAGATACAGATTTAACCACTAGAGTCCTATGGATTACTCATGTGCTGCCTTTATGTGCTTTTTGGAGCTTCAACATTTTGGTACCCATTCACTTGTATTGTGTTGACCTACAGAGCTGAAATATACTTCTAAAAATCTTTGTTTGTGTTCAGCAGAAGAGAGAAAGTCATACAAATCTGGGATGACATAAGGGTGAGTAAATGATGAGAGAATTTTCATTTTTGGGTGAACTATTCCTTTAACATATTGAAGATATACTGTACAGTGTAGGAATGGATGAATATCCTTTGCATTTCTTGCATGGCTTCTGTTGGGTTTGTTAGGTTCAGTATCTGGTACCCAGCGGGCAGAGCAAGGATATGCAGCAAACTCTGCTATGCTGACACCAGCTACCAGCTCACAAGGTCATTTTAATTCATCAGCTTCTGTCTTTCAGTTCAAATGTGCATATCACATAATACCCTTCAGCATCTGTTCATTATGCCAACCTGCCTAGCAAACAAAGACAGACCTGACACAAACCCATTAGAGCCGATTGGGACCCTGGCATGAAAGAACTCAGCTCCGTTTTCCTTTTTGACCCTAATGTATATTTAATTTGCCGTCATTCACCGAGCATCAGTGTTAACTCATCATGTGAAATTCCAGAATCATGGTCCTGAATCAGGCTCATGAACTGAACATCAACTGAAATGGAAGCTGATTTTGTGACTGATTTTAAATGCTCTACCCAAAAACTGGAGCTCACATGTGCCCATATCTTCAATAACAGTTCAAGCTTCGGCCACTGTGGGCAGGGGCAGATTCCCACGCCTTCTTTAGTTCACTGTATAGCCAACATTAAATGTGTTGTGCCACATCACACAACATTTTTGGTTTCATTACGGACAGACAAATTAACTGAAACTTATCATGCCGCCCCTGGTCAGTACACAGTATTACAGTATCATTGCATGTTCATAAATCAAATTGTATTTCCAGTCATGTGTGAGTGATCAGAGAAAGGGCATGAGCTGAAGAAACCGTTCACCTGAACACAAAGCACATGGTAGTGAATGTCCCCTGCTGTTTGTTCTGTGACATTTACCTGACTTTTAGAAAAGATCTGAGCTGCCGGAGGTGCTGCTGGATATTATTCTGCTATCTCACCACATTTCCTTTGACCATTCTTCACACAAATGCTTTCATTGTCCTCCTGTGTGCAACCGAAATCACTATGTACAGAGGGCGAATCTGACCAACAAAATAAAATTAAATGTTAAGGTCACTGAACTGTCAGATCTACTGCATTTGGGTCCATGGACACAGGACCTGCCTCTAGATGCAGTGCAGCAGAATAGAATAGAATAGAATAGAATAGAATAGAATAGAATAGAATAGAGGATATTTAGCAGAGATGGGCCACTTCTATTAAAATGAATGGGAGAAATTGGAACGCCCAACCACAGAGCTCTAAGCGCCCAATGGTCAACGGATGTAAAAAGGAAGTCTCACCTTACAGGTAAAAGAGCCAATCACCTTTTAGATACAGACATCGCCTGTCAATCAACATGAGAACGTGCATGCGCATTAGCTAGACAAGCCGGAAAAAATTATGTTTTTTAGCATAACATAAGGTAAAGAAGCACAGTTTATAAAACCAGTGTTGTCATGTTTTACTGCTGATTTTGGCCTTTTCCCATGTAAGTAGATAAGAGTTGCACTGTCATGACTGGAAATAGCTTCCCAGGAGCATTCCAAAGATGGCCGACAGTGGACTGACTTGCTAGAAAGACTTTGAATAGAATAAAATTCAGGGGTCTCAACACATTTTAAAACCTTGAACTGCTATTAATTTAAGATAGCGTCTTAAATACAGTGTACTCATGACATTAAATTATGAATAAATATTAAAACAAGTTACAACGGTTAAAGACATCAAGAAGCGATTGCGTTTGCATACTTGCATAGAGTATGTTTCAGGCCTTAGTCTTAAAAATTTAATCACGTAATTTCTGTGCCACTAGCATTAATTGCAAAAAATTATGATTGTTTACAAAAAGTTTGTTTTCCCAAATACTTCCCTGTTTTCCATTAAGCAGACAAACAGATAGTCCCGTGACTCCCGCCCCCAAACTCCCACCATCGGTTGAGCCAATACACTGTAGCTCGTTTAGATGCTTAAACAAACAGAGAAATGTTTTGATAGCGCCACAGAGTCACAGTGTTACACTCTTTGGTGAAATCAGCCAACAAATATCTTACCTATATGTAGCCAAGTGGAGAAATTTCATGTAATTTAACTCTAGTCATAAATTGGACGTGGCCCGTTTTATGAGTTTTGCGACACCCGCTTTCTAGCACTCTCTCTTGTTAGGAACGTGAGCTCCCAGTTTTGTTCATCGGTTGAGAATTCTTTGGATAAATATACAATTTCACACAAGATGATTATAAATTGCATTAAATATGTGTTCAGAAGAGTTTAAATTTGTGTTAAAACTCAGTGTTTGTTATGGTTCATTTTTGAAGGATGCACATAGATTGCATGTGTGGAGTTTGACCACATTTTCTGCACATGTGAGGACTGGGTATATACATTTAGTATTAATCATATTTCATTTTAATGATTTAAAGCCCAGAGTGTTTCCCAGTTAAGTGTAATACATGTTATATGTGAAAACATGTGCAATGAGAATTCTATTGTTTTAAACTGTTATACATGTCCTTAAAGCCTGGTTAAAAATGCATAACATGCTTTGAATGATTTAAGCAAGTACTTAAATGCATAAAATGCTGTGATTGCTGAAGCATTATATGTATGGGTAGGCTAATGCCCTGTTAGTATTTTCATTTGAAATTAGCCTCTACCATATTTCTTTTTCCGTATTTAATTTACGTATTCCATTTTTGTACTTTTTTATATACTGTATATATACATATGAATATATATATGTGTTTTACAGATAGCCATCAGATTAAAACCCCAAAAGATATTTTTGTATCCTGTGGTGATTATTTTCAACCCACCGGCTAAATATAGGTTTTGTATAGTTTTAGTCTTTGTATATCAAGCTGGAATAGGAGAAAATATTTTAACATCAAAGAAATTAGTTACACACTTCACCTTTAAGACCGAAGATATTCTCTGCTCTTTGACAGTACTTTATTTGTCTCAATCTCATTTCAATCTGTACAATTCTGTTTCCCATCATCACTCTCCATAACAGTTTGCAGACAGGTTTGTAACATTGTGATCCTCAGTTGTTCTGCATTAATCAACCACCTACTCTAGCGCGGCACATCTCTTGTTGCTCTGTGATTTTTGGAGGACTGTGTAATATGCTTTTCATTTAACTGTGGGTTAGTAGAGCAGCGCTGTCAGTCGGGTGAAGCAGAGCACTGTGGGACCGACATGCTCGGAGACTTTAGTAGCACATCAAGTCACAGTAGAAATGACAACAGAAACACATTAATCCTGTCTGTCACACAGAGAAGGGACGAGAAGAGAGGAGTAGTACTGGAGGAACAAAATGAGCAGAAAGATGAGAAACTTTAAAGGAATAGTTCACCTAGACATGAAAATGTTCTCATCATTTACTCACCTCCTGCCATCCCAGATATGTATGTCTTTCTATCTTCTGGTGAACACAAAGGAAGATTTTTAGAAAAAGATCTCCTCTTTTTAGGTCCATGCAATCAAGTGAATGGTGAACAGAACTTTGAAGCTCCAAAAAACACATAAAATTAAGGCTCCAGATGTTAAATCCATTTCTTCAGAAATGATAATATACTATAATACCAGCCCTCTTGTGCTCTCTTCTCTCTGAAGAGTTCATCTTTTTTTTTTTTTTTTTGGTGATCCGCATTCTTCGTGCATATCACCACCTACTGGGCAGGGAGGAGAATTTATAGAAAAAAGGACTTAAATATTGATCTGTTTCTAACCCACACCTATCATATTGTTTCTAAAGACATGGATTTAACCACTGGATTCTTATGGAGGAAATGCATAATGTTCACATTGCTCAGTTCAATACAATTAAACAGAATGGAGATTAATACTGTCAGAATTTTCATTTTTATGTGAATTATTCATTTAAAAGCCATCAGATTTACTCACTTATTTAGACTCATAGTTAACTAACAATAAATCTGTCCACACCACAGTGTCATGAGACTTAGACTAATGACATCAGCTTGTGCTGGGCTAAATAGCAATATCACATAGCTCTTTGACATGTCAGGAACAGGGAACGGACGGGACTTGCTGATGTGCTAATGGATGACAGAGCAAAGAGACAGATGTGAGAGCAACGGCGTTCCTGAGGAGCAGTAGGCAGTAAAGGCTTTTCATGTTAGCCGAGCAGGACAGTGAGGTGAGAGAAAGATGAGAATGAGAGGGAGTGAGGTAGAGAAACGGAGAGAGACTGATGATCTGAGGATCATGTGACATAATGTCATGTCTGATTACCTGAAACAATTTCAAGTGAGCTTTGGATATGACCAAGCACAATGCTTATTGCTTGCTAGAACTGGAGTAATGAGTTGAAAAAGGAAAAAGAAAAACAGGATATTTATGAACTGCTGCTTTCATCCGCTCCATCAGATGCCATATTTATTACAGGATTTTAGGACATCAAAGGATCTACAAAGGTATCAGAGTAGACAGTATTGACGCAAATTCTGAATTTGCATGTGTCTTGATGCTTACCTACCTCTGTATACAGCCTCTGAAGGCAGCAATTTTCTGCTTTTGGATGCAGCTTATGACACTGATTAAGCTTCTTAAGGAGTTCACAGTCACATAGAGTCAAGAAATATGGATTCAAGCAATAAGCCACGAGATGCCAGGCAATAAGGTGATTTAACCATGGTTAAGGAATGTTATGATCAAGTGCTTTAATAAGCTACAATAGGCTTAACTTTGTGTGACCCCGCTTCCTACAGCATGGACATTTTTTTTGTCTTCTCTATACGCTATGCATAATTTAATTTAATTGAAACCAACTGATTTCAGTTCCGAACACTCTAGGATGTCAGTAAAGGGTTAAACTTTCGACACACAGAGTCATGTGACAGAACAACATGGCATCGATCACAGATGTCAGAGTTTGTCTTTGGGAGAAACGCTAACAAAACTACATGTGGTAAGAAACCACAATACGTTTATACATTGAAACCTATTTGAGTCTCTAGTTTCATCCGATATGCGAATTTCAAAACTTTTAGCCATTTCTTGTGAAACAGCACACTGTTAAACACAATGACCACTGAAGAGGACCCCTTTATTTCCCTTAGAATTCCTATATTTACTGCGCATTTTCACACTGAGAAAATAAATTTTGCTTTCAGAGGCTTTTTATGGAGTTAGTATGAAAACAAGATGCATTCCGAACTGTTATGAGACTAGTGCAGACAGACAGCACACTGGAGGTTGAGTCATTCACTAAATAGGGAGCAAGGGATCATCCTATAACTTTCCTACGCAGCTAAGTGCTTTCACACCTAAAATCTGACCAAAAGTTCAGTTTCAGGCTGCAGATGATGTTTGGACCACTCAACATATTTGGCAGACATGGACCAATGGTAATCATTACACAGATTCAGAATTTATAAAGTATCATTTTATTTTAACATGGTTGGCAGTGATTGGATGATGCTGGTCATTACTTTGAATCAGAATTAATTATGCTAATTTCTGATTGGTAAAATGCTTCAGCACTGGCTATCACTTGTTCGTTTGACAGTGCAAAGACAGAACATTGAGATTTTGTGGCCAACGTAGAAAAAAACATTGTAACATAAAAGTCAAAACAAGTCACATAATTTTTATTTGTTTAGTTTTTTATGTGCTTTTCCCAATACACATTGTTCCAAAGCAGCTTTACAGAAAATCAGCTGTAATGTCTGTAACGTCTTAAAAACATCAATAACCAACACTCCTGGAAACATAATAAATAAAATTAAAAAATATTTTTTTAATCTGACTTTCTATAGCTTGACATTATTTACAATTTCACAACTTAGTCCCACTGTCCCCATATGAGGACATATATTTATAGGAAAATCATTTGCTCTAAAAAAAGTTTTTTTTTTTTTTTAAGTTTATTAGGGGCTACTAGTTACAAATCAAAAAAGGGAAATGAAAAATGCACACAGCAGTCACACTCGGGTTTCAGGAGGTTAAAAGTGTAATTTCTGCACCACTGGCACATCCAAATGGAACTGAAAAACTAATGACTTTTGTTTCCAGATAGCCCCACCCCAAACTTACACTATTGGTTGGGCCAGTGTTGCTTTTTCAGAGTGGTTACAATGCTCCAACCAACAGAGCAATGTTTTAATAACATCAAAGAGCATGACGAACTGGGATAGGAAAACCCTTTAAATCTACAAAATTTTCAGCTGATCTACTGGCTTGAATTTACACCTAACTCACACAGAACACTATTCATTTTGTAGAAATCGCTTGTTTGAAATAAGCATCTGTGTTGTGGCTTTCTATACATCACTTCATAACAGTCTGGCCTCTGACACATACACACAAGGTCTCATTCACAGATTAATTATTCATGCAGTTGCTCTCTGTTTGAAACCCATGACAAAGGTTAAGGTCTTAATTTATTCAATCAACCTCAGTGACTTTTTATGTCTTAAAATGCTCTTTGGATATTTGAAGAATTATCTTTGATTGATGATCTTCCACAAAACTTCACTTTGAATGGACAGAAGCTATTTCTTCAACTGTATAGATGAATCCACATGTAATGACATACATTACAACAGGAGTAAATTTTAACAGCATAATAGTTCATTATATGTTAGAACAGAGGTTCTTCAAAGGTTTTGCTTCATGACCAAAATTTTTGCTGCGATCCAACACAATACCAAACCTATATTTACTGTAATTTAGTCTAGATTACTTTCCTATACACCTTGTTCCTTGTTCCTTGTTCCATATTCCTTATTTTTTTACAGCCTGTCTGTGTTGGCATCTGCCTTACAACTTTAAAGAATCGTTAATGGAACCATAAAGGAACTGGAATCCTTCAGATGAATCGGAACCAGAATCGTTAAATTCCTTATGATTCGGGGGCCTGGGTAGCTCAGTGATAAAATATGCTGGCTACCACCCCTGGAGTTTGCTAGCTCGCTAGTTCGAATCCCAGGGCGTGCTGAGTGACTCCAGCCAGGTCTCCTAAGCAACCAAATTGGCCCAGTTGCAAGGGAGGGTAGAGTCACATGGGGCAAACTCCTCGTGGTCGCTATAATGTGGTTCGTTCTCAGTGGGGCGCGTGGTGAGTTGAGCGTGAAGCCTCCACACGCGCTATGTCTCTGTGGCAACACGCTCAACAAGCATCGTGATAAGATGCACGGGTTTACGGTCTCAGATGCGGAGGCAACTGGGATTCGTCCTCCGCCACCCAGACTGAGGTGAATCACTACGTGACCATGAGGACTTAAAAAAAGCACATTGGGAATTGGGCATTCCAAATTGGGAGAAAAAGGGGAAAAATAAAAAATAAATAAAAAAAAATCCTTATGATTCCCATCTCTAATACAACAGCCTCTTGAACCATACTGCTTAATCAAAGTAACATTGCACATAACATTGCAACGTGCAGTGTTAAGTTCATTACTCTTTATCAGTTTGAATTAACTTACAGATAAAGAAAATCAAGCTGAAACTTTTAAAACTCATATAATCGAGTTGAAATGACAGACTTTATTGAAAGATTTTGTTACAACATTTACTGAAAAGTCTTACAGAACAGGCTGAAAGGACAATCACTAGTTTCACACATTGCACTGACTGACAGGTCTTCTAATCAATTATCATCAACAAATCAACAGTTATCAAAGGTAGAATCTCTGAGGAAGAGATTGAATTTTTTTTTCCTAGCCCTGAGAGCACATAAACGGATAAAAAATCAATTCCAGAACCTGCTGCAAAAAACCCACTGAGTACTGCTATATGCCTCTCTTCTCTGTTTTCCTTTCAAGATTTGCTGTATGATTTAGGCAGACAAGCTGAGAAAATTGCTCAAGGCGAGCAGTATTTTTGTATTTTTTGGTCTTGATAGATGACAGCTACATTTGCCTATTCAAATTGTGACCCATTTCATCAGTTGTGGTGTTGGCACTATATAAATAGGTTTCACTCCATTCTATGAAGACTAAGACAATCATGATGATTATATAAGGTACAGAACATCGTGAAGGGGTTCGTGTCCTTATTGTCCTACATTACTAAAGGCCTGATGCATCATGGTAAAGGGGAAATAAATGGGGGGAAAACATTCAGAGGACACTGGTCCTGAATGCCTCAAGGCTGTTGCCCTGATCGCACAGTGTGAGAAATTAATGAGTGCTTAGACTGTCGTGCCATGACTTGTTTAAGTGATTTGAGATAGATGAATTTACAATAGGCAATTAACAATTCAAATCAAACCCAAGAGCATAAAGGAATGAGAAGAATAAAAGCAGTTCTGTATGTTTGGTCTGTTTATTGTATTGTAAATTTTAACTGTGTGTTGTATTGTAAAACATTATAAATTTTAAATGAGTAAATGTGGTAAATGTTAACTTTTCTGAATACACATGCTTATGTATGGCCTCTTGTAAAGTGTGTAAAGAGTGACCCGAACTGTATTTACCAGTCAGAAACTACAGTAATTGCGATATGGCATGAACAGACCTTAAATAATTGGATAAAAGAGGTAACAGGCCGGGAAGGATAACGCGCTATAATCTACAGTATGTGAAAGTGTATATTTCAGTTTTTTTATAATCTGTTTGTCATCATTATTAAAATCACATTTTAGCTTTATTCTACATTCTATTTATTAACATTGTCAAAAAATTGCATATAATAATAATAATAATAATAATAATAATAATAATAATATAAACTGTTACTGAGTACAATTAACAAGATTTTACATAGAGTCTACACTCATTTGTATAACAAGCACTAAAATGGTACTGTCTCATTAAGAATGGCGGCAGTTCAGCGAATGTCAGAAATGTTTCAACACACATTACCAGAGACTATTAAGCGGGGATGGGACACTTCTATTAAAATGAATGGGAGAAATTGGAATGGCCAACGGTCAATGTATTAATGTCAATGTATTAGTGGTCAATGTATTAGCTATACAAGCCTGGAAAATAGCGTTTATTAGCTTAATCTGAGGTAAAGAAGCACAATTTATGAGACTAGTATTGTCAGATTGTTCTGCATATTTGAAATATATTCTTTGATCATAATCTTGACCAACCATTTTGGAGAATTCTGTACTTTTAATTTGCTTGTATCCATAGAAAATAGCTGCCCGGGAGAGTTCCAGAGATGGCCGCCAAGTGAACTGACTTGCTAAAAAGACTTCAACATAACACAGAAGAAATGTTCCATTTTAATTTCAAGCACTTTTAAAGGGATAGTTCATCCAAATTTAAACTTCTCTCATCATTTACTCACCCTCATGCCATCCCAGGTGTTTGTGACGTTCTTTCTTCAGAAAAACACATTTGAAGAAAATTAGAAAAATATCTTAGCTCAGTAGGTCCATAAAATGCAAGTGGATGGTGATCAGACTTTTGAAGCTCCAAAAATCCCAGACAGTCTGCATAAAAGTCATCCACATGACTCCAGAGTTTAAATTAATTTCTTCAAAAGCGATGCGATCGCTTGTGGTGCAAAAGGTTCAATATTTAAGTAATTTTTAACTATAAATCATCGCTTCCGGTCAGCAGCAGTAGAATTTTAAGTTTTGGGTGAACTAACCCTTTAAGCACTTTTCATCGAAACAAGCCGATTTTTCAGGTATTTCTGCTAAATTTAAGCATGCTAAAGCTCTTCAAGGACCTTCTGCAAACCTAGTCTTCATCGTGCTGTTTTGGAATTTTAGGTTGTGTCTTGTGTGAATGCCCTTACATTGTAATTTTTCTTTTTCCATAATTTTAACGGAAAAAGAGTGTCAAAATAACAGTAAAAAACTGTTAATTGGTTGACTGGTAGTCAACCACATTTGGTGAAAGATTATATTTTAACAAGAAAATGCATGTAATTTTATGGTACAATATTACCATGAAATATTATCGTAATATGATGTGTAGTATAAATGAAAATGTATATTAACAAGACAATACATTTACCTTTACTGTAAACTATTGTTAAAATTACGGTGAAAAAAATATTTGGGCATTCCCTGAAATACATGCATGACCCATCACATCTCCCATTAGATTTTATTGAAATATTTATGTTTCTTCTTATTTTTGATAACAGTTATGTACATTGGGGTGTTTAAATATTACAGTTTTATGTTGTTTAGTTAATTTTTTTTGGCATTATTTTAGTGTCAGTGTGTTACTCTGTTGGTATTTTGTCATTGTGTAGGTAACACTGTGCATTGTCTATATATATTTTTGGCCATTGTTCTTGGAAGGGCCACTCTTGACTAAATTTAAGTCATTATGTGTTACTATTAGGGCTGGGTATTGCCAGCCACCTCATGAAAAGATACGTATTGCGATACACGTCACGATACGATATATCGAGATACGTACATCACAATATCATGGTTTGATTTCACTTTTAATTTCAATTAATTTGTGTATAGTTCAGTTATAATATCCTTTTTGCTTGTATACAGTATGAAAGAAATTATCTTTCAGCTAATGCTTTTATTCATTATACAGGGGACCTTCTAACTTGTTAAACTACAGACATGTTAATTTTACAAAATTTATTTTATCATTAGTTTTTCATCATTTTGGTGACATTTATTTTTATTTTTTTTTATGTAGTCCATGTATTACATCAATAAATATGGTGTATTGAAATTGCATATATTATATTGCATATATACAGTATATTGTTACATGTCTGTTGTTTACATGCCTAATTTGTACTATTTAGAAGTATTTACTTAGATATGTAGAACAAGTTCTAAAACGGTTCTGTCTCTTTAAGACCTGTGGCTGGGACTCGGCTCGAATGGCTTCTTTACTGCATCCATGCTATGTGTGATTAGAATTACATTTTTCTTTTGTTGTTTTTGATAAATAACTGACTGTAGAGAACAGAAAGGTTATTAAAAGAGACATTATTAAACAACAAATGGTTTGCTTTGATCTAGTCTTTGGACTCACATTACACAGAAAGAGTCAAAACTTTTACTCTTAGCACGCAGTGAAAAGATTTTGGTGCTGAACTTTTATCCATGTGAGAGAGGTCAAGCATGTCCGTGTGAGAAACCATGAGTCCTGCAGGTTCAGTTTGTCTCTTTCATGCCTCATAGAAGCATCTCTGACTGCACTGAATATATCACAATATATCACGATACATGGATCTAAGTATCGATACAGTATCGTGAGAAAAAGTATTTTGATATATCAATATTTGATTGTATCGACACAGCCCTAGTTACTGTGGTGAATAACAGTACATTTAAAAATGCAAAGCAATTTTCTGTAGTTCTGGTAGGTTGGTCTATTAACATGAACATTTTATAATATGGTAGTGAACTGTAAAATATGCAGGCACCAAAATCACATTCCATAATGCATTAAAAATGGTCACTATATATTTACTGTGAATTTCTGGCAACCACAGATGCCTGTTTTTACCGTAAAATTTTATTTTATTTTTTACATTGTGTTTATATTCTAAAACAAAATATGTAGTCCTTTATTCCATGAATGTAACCAACATTTTTACCATCGATAAATTCACCAAGATTCTCCAGTCAAACAATTCCCATACTGAAAGTATGCAGTGATGTGTTGTGTCCTCCACGATGTGTAGCTGAGAAGCTGACTTGAAATGCTCACTGCTCTAAATGTGAGACGTGTTTAACTGGGAATTAGGCAAATTTCACGCTTGTGGAGCAAAAGCTCTTCCCTGCCAGACAGCTCCTCACCAGCATCTCATACCCCTCTGGAACTCCATCCCAGCTTTGATCTCTCATCTCTGAGGGCTGCTACATCAACCTGAAAAAGGGCACACAAGACATAACCTAAATATAGCATGGCATTTTCTCGAAGGGGTCTGGATGTGTGAAATATTTCTACATGTGTAGGGAAAGGGTTGGGGGGGATTAGAGAAAGAGAACTGGGCCAGTCACAGTGTAGTTTCTTTCCCTGAGATTGGGGAAAATTCATTCAGATCCCAACTCATAATTAGACTCCATAAACAGTTCATGTGCTAAGCTGTAAACTAAAATTTGATTATTATTAGAGAGAGAGAGAGAGAGAGAGAGAGAGAGAGAGAGAGAGAGAGAGAGAGAGAGAGAGAGAGACTTGAAAAAAGAATAGATGCATGGATGGAATGACCCAGTTTCCAGAGATGTGACTCAGATGAGGATGTGAGGGGAAGAATCTCTTTTCTAGGTAATCACAGACAATACAGCATGCAGTGTTTAATCAAGGGATGACAACAAAAGCATCTATTATCACATGAAATGTGGAGATATAACAGTGAAAATGTAAACTAGCCATTGTTTAAAGAAATAAATGTGGATTTAAAGGAATAGTTCAAGCAAAAATGAAAATAATGTAATCTGCAAATGCTGCAAATCCTCAATTCTGCTGTAGAGGCAAAAATACACAAAGAGTCTTGTGGTTTGTGTGACTGTAATGGAAGAAATGATAAAGATGATGAGGATGAAAGATGGTGAGATACTGGAGAAATAGCAGGAGCAGTAGCCTATAGCAGTACGCTATTCGAAACATAACCTTTTGTCTTATTTATTTATTTATTTATTCTAAATTAGTAGGAAGTATACAATATATACTGTGGAGTATTCAGTAAGTAGTAGACTAGTGTTCCATTCTGAACATTGCTTACGCATGGCTTGAAACAGAAAAGCTGTTATTTTCAATGATAACCTGTAACCAACCTTTCTGTCTAAGTTGCAGAAGCGTTATTAATCTTAATGATGCTCCCTAATCACCTGAGCTTCATTTGCATGTTTGTAATTAGAAGAACAAAAGCCATCACCTCTGTGGCTGTATCAGAGGTTACTTTAATTACGTTATGCAGTACGAAATGGATTCAGTGAACTCATAGTTTCTGTTTGACATAAAATATACTTCATGGACTGTTTTGGCATCTAATAATCCTAGCATCTGAGATGGTGTTTGTACAGAATGTTTACTTTAATCCCAAATCTGATTGTTCAGCTGTGCCAGATCAAACTGAGTATCAAGCATTCTCTGAAGATCGATTGAAAAAGACAAATAAAGAAAATATCACACCTTTCCCCCTGTAGTTCATACATTAAAGGGGCCATATCATAACTTTTTTATTTTATCCCTGAGGTTCACTTTTTATGTTATTCTGAAACTGTGATTTCATTTTTCATGGCCATGTTCCACCTTTTCTCTAACCCTTTGAATTTTTTTGTTTGTTTGTTTTTTGCTGCAGTGCCTTTAAAGGAATAGTTCACCCAAAAATGAAAATTCTCTTATTATTTACTCACCCTCATGCCATCCCAGATGTGTATGACGACTTTCTTTTTTCTGCAGAACACAAATTAAGACTTTTAGAAGAATATTTCAGCTCTGTAGGACCATACAATACAACTGAATGGCTGCCAAAACTGTTATGCTCCAAAAAGCACATAAAGGCAGCATAAAAGTAATCTATAAGACTCCAGTGTTTTAATCCATATTTTCTGAAGCGATGTGATAAGTGTGGGTGAGAAACAGATCAATATTTAAGCCCTTTTTTACAATAAATTCTCCTCCCTGCCCAGTAGGGGGCATGTGCATGAAGAATCTGAATCACCAAAAACAACAAAAGAAGAATGTGAAAGTTAAAGTGGAGATTAACTGAGCAGGGAGGAGAATTTATTGTAAAAATTGACTGAAATTTTAATCTGATTCTCAACCACACCAATCAAATCACTTCTGAAGACATTGATTTAACCACTGGAGTCTTATGGATTACTTTTATGCTGATTTTTGGAGCTTCAAAATGTTGGCACCCATTCATGGTGAGGAACAAAAAAAAAGTCATACACATCTGGGATGGCATAAGGGTGAGTAAATGATGAGAGACTTTTCATTTTTGGCTGAACTGTTCCTTCATGACATCTCAAATTGTTCTCAAGTTGTCTTTGGCAAATGATGAGAAGTAATAGGTTTGATGGACCAAATTTTGTTCTTATTAGAATAAAATGTAATACCCTCTCAGCATCTTCTGGTGTTTAGGAATCGGAATAGATCATTTATGGTATTATTGGGATAGATAAATAGTATCTATATACTTCCTCCTAATTAATTCATCATGAGCGGAGGACCAAGTTGTTGAACACCAAATATGTGTGGTGTATAGTTTATTTAAGTATGTAATGTAATTGGTCAAATGTAATATATTCATGTTTATGTTCATATTCATGTTTATGTTGTCACAAAAGCACAGATTTTGGATATTGCCATGTTTGCAGCACTAGTCTCGTATTTGGACTGCCCTGTAAAAAAATTAAATTTTTGGGTGGTTCTAAGATACTACTACAAAATGTAAATGATTTATTATCCACATAAAAGATATGCAAGACCCACAATATTCCCCCAAATGTTGGCCCAACTAGCCTAACAGAGTTGTCTGAATGAACAATTTCTTATTGAACAATGTTGCTTATTTGCAAGTTCTCAGCATTCATTGCAACGTGAATAAATTATGCATTTAGTGCTATAGGCTTTTTTTTTTCTTTTTTTTTTTCTGTTATTGTTGTTTTTTGTTGCCACTATTAGTCAATTGTTGTGTGGTGATGTTAGGAGCTCATCTTTTAACTTTTATGTTAATCATAAACTATCCCTTTAATGAGGTTTGTTGATTGACACCGTTATTGAGGTTTATGTGTTAAGGGTTGAGGTCTATTGTCTGTCTATGTCAAACTTGTCTGTAATGCCTTGCAAGACATACCGCACTTCAGTGGCAAAGATTGCAGTTACCTTCAATAAATATATCATGAACACATGTGCCGCCCCCAGCAAGATGCCGCCCTAGGCAGCTGCCCATGTCACCCAAGCCTAAATCCGCCCCTGGGACATCGAAATCTCTAGACGTTCTCTGGTGGGAAAAAAAGGTGAAATTGCTGCCATTGAATGCTGAAGGTCTGCAAACCTGCTCTATAAATACACTGAGTTACTTCTTGCAGAGATGTGAAGGTGCCGAAGTTCATAAACCTTTTCATAACTAAAGGAGATTTATTTGCTCTAGCTGATTCTTTTTGCTAAGGGCTGTAAGCATTGGCCAAAATTGAGATATTTAGTGCCATATACACTGCCTGGCCAAAAAAAAAAAAAAAAAAAAATTGGATTTAAATAAGCAGATACTTGATTGGATCATTATTACAGTGATTAATATGTTTCAGTGGGCAACAGTTCTTTTAATCCTGACTGATGCAGTGTGTACACTGTAAAATCTAATTAGTTGAACTTACATTTTTCAAGGCATTCAGTTTGCATGCTTTTTCTAAGTAAACATACTTATTTGGCTCAAGTAAACTGAATGTCATTTTTTAAGTAACGTTTACTAGTTACAATAAGTGTATCATTGTTTTGATTTAATTATTTAAATTGGGTTATAACATGTCTTATTCAGTATAAGGGAAATTATGACTAGACACTAGGTTAGCCATATGGCACACTGGACTCTACTCAGTACATCAATCTGCACATTTGTAAAGTACAAATTAGTAAATAAGAATGGCTTAAATATATCAGGCTTCAAATTCACCAGAGGTAATACTAATCACCCTCATGGTGAGAAAAATCTCAATTTTCAACCAGCTACAACAAAACAAAAACAATAGTCATAAGAATTAAAGCTAAATACATTTTTAAATAAAATAATATATATATATTTTACTACATAAGTTCCCTTGTTTTGACCAAACAAACATAATTTATTCAAGCGCAAGGGTTTATGGGTATTGCAATTTTGTACTTGGTAATTTTGAGTTAGTAGTACAAAGTTTAAAGAACTTATGTATTTGAGTTATGATTCCAGAATGTGACATTTCATGTAATGTTTAATTAGGACTACTTCAATGTTTTTATTAATGACAACTTTAGGATTTAGAGAGCAACAGTATATATATAATTTGATACTACTATTAGTATTTACAGTGTAGCTTCTCATTTCTTAATCATCCATGTCGAAAGACTCATCCCGTGGTCGTAGAAAAGATGCTACTGTGTATCAGAAGGGCCAAATTATGTGCCAGCATCAAGCAAAGAAAAGAACTCAGTAGATTGCTGAAATCACTGGAATTGGGTTAAGAACTGTCCAACGCATTATTAAAACCTGGACAGATAGTGGTGAATCGTCAGCTTCGCGGAAGGAATGTGGTCGGAAAAAAATCTTGAATGATAGTGATCGGAGATCACTAAAACACGTTGTGAAGTCACATCATAAAAAATCGACAGTAGAACTCACGGCTATGTTTAATAGTGAAAGTAAGAGCATTTCCACACACACTATGCGACTAGAACTTACAGGATTGGGACTAAACAGCTGGGTGGCCGCAAGAAAGCCACTTGTTAGTGAGGCTAATCGGAAAAAAATTACTTCAGTTTTCTAGGGAGTGTAAAGATTGGACTGTGGAGCAATGGAAAAAGGTCATGTGGTCTGATGAGTTCAGATTTACCCTATTCCAAAGCGATGGACGCGTCAGGGTAAGAAGGGAAGCGCATGAAGCGATGCACCCGTCATGCATAGTGCCCACTGTACAAGCCTCTGGAGGCAGTGTTATGATCTGGGGTTGCTTCAGCTGGTCAGGTCTAGGCTCAGCAACGCTACACGGCAATAAAATGAAGTCAGCTGACTACCTGAATGTACTGAATGACCAGGTTAACCCATCAATGGATTTTTTCTTCCCTGATGGCACAGGCATATTCCAGGACAACAATGCCCAGATTCATCTGGCTCAAATTGTGAATGAGTGGTTCAGGGAGCATGAGGAATCATTTTCACACATGAATTGGCCACCACAGAGTCCTGACCTTAAGCCCATTGAAAGTCTTTGGGATGTGCTGGAGAAGACTTCACGGAGCGGTTCGACTCTCCCGTCATCAATACAAGATCTCGGCCAAAAATTACTGCAACTCTGGATGGAAATAAACGTTGTGACGTTGCATAGAGTTGTCTAAACTATGCCACGACGAATGCGTGCTGTAATCAAAGCTAAAGGCAGTCCAGTTAAATGTTAGAATATGCTAATTTTTTTTTTTTTTTTTTTTTTGGGGGGGGGGGCCAGGCAGTGTAAATATGACAGATTCGATGGCCAGTTCTTAAATTTTGACTTATCCTTTGTTAATTAAAATAATAATAATAATAATATATATATATATATATATATATATATATATATATATTTTTTTTTTTTTTTTTTTTTTTTTTTTACGTAAGTTGCTTTTGAGAATGTTGACAGGCAAATAGATGTCACAATAATCAACAATAAATAATTTATTCACTGTAATTATTATATCCATTAAATAACCACTGTTACTGTCATTCGTGGTTATAACAGTGGATTGTAAAGATAACTCATACTGTCATTAAGGTTCATAACAGCGCATTTAATAATGAAGATCAGCTTTTACTCTGCGCTCAGTCATTGGGGAAAGTCATTCATATTAAAAGCTTGAGAGGTCTCGTGCGCTTCCAGCAGGAACTTTCATTCATTTATGTTGATGAAGGTGACGCGAGAAGGATGACTGCATGGAGAATTCAGCACTACTGACACACTGAAATAAAATCACTGTTCGGCTGCCCTGATTTTTTTCTGGACGAGCTGGTGATTCGGGTCACAGAACATCAGGAGCTTCAGTTGTCACCATGCTGGAAATTCACTTGGAAAGGAAATGAATTCTGTTAATGGAACATCGACCGAGACTAATCTGTATAACTATATTTTCGCCGATGAGACTTACAAACTCCTGACATTCACCATCGGATCCATCGGTGTCCTGGGCTTCTGTAACAACATCATCGTCATAATTCTTTACTATAGATTCAAGAGACTCCGAACACCAACTAATTTATTAATAGTGAATATAAGTGTAAGTGATCTGCTGGTGTCTATTACTGGGATCAACTTCACCTTCGTCTCGTGCGTAAAGAGAGGATGGATCTTTAATTCAGCCACATGTGTTTGGGATGGATTCAGCAACAGTTTATTCGGTCAGTTCTGTCTTTAGTGCTACGTGCACATAATCAAAGACTCATTTGAATGCTTTGTTACATTTTCAAGTCTACTCTGAATTCCTACTTTAAATTGCAAATTCTTCGGACCGAACGAGAAGCAGCGCAACGAATAGAACGGAGAGCAGGTGTCTCGAGACGCGTTTTTGAAAGTTTTTAAAGGCGCGAGACACACGCAACGCGCATTTTTACAGTAGCTCAGTAGGCTAAATTAAAACAATTAGAAAACAGCGCAGACGAACGCGTCCTTACGATAAAAAAAAATAAATAAAATAAAAAAAATAAAATAAAATAAAAAAAAGCTAGACTCAGCGCCACGAACACAATTGTCTCGAGACATGTTTTTAATCACCCCCCCCCCCCATGATCAATGGAAATATGTAAATGCTTCACGCGCATTAGTTCAGTTCCATTGTCAGTTTTCATTAAAATTGTTAAGAGGGAATGAAAATGTTTTTGCTTAGCGATTGCTCTTTCATAGCTCAGTAGACTTTAATGTCTCATTTATGTATCAGCTTTGTCTCAGATGTTTCTTTTAAAACTGTTGACGCGCAGTTAGAATATGGAGTGGTCAAACTGATTGTGGATAATGATCATTTGGTTTTGGAAGATTTTAATGAGAAATGTTCAGATTGAGTTTTCTTTCTTTTGATTGCAGTCTTTGGTATCTTGGTTAATCCGACCCCAGTTGCAGACATTGTTGAGATTTCTTAATAAAATTAAGTAGACATGTTAGATTAGCTACTGTGGTCTATTTCACAGACATCTCCATTTGCTCTCTGTTTAATTTCATTGGTGTCTAAGAAAACACCTGAGGTATTAAAGAAATCTAACTAGTGATTTTTGTTTTCACCTATTGGAAATGATCTGGAAATTATTGCACATTATCTAAAGGAAGTTTATGGTTTCCTTATCTAATTAATTATATCAGACTGCCACAGATTCACACATTGTGAATTCCTTATTTACTGTATACATGCTTATTTGATTTTAATAATCCTTTACAACAAAAGGCAAAGAAAGCAAACAATCCCAAGCATGGCACGTTAATTGAAGATGGAAAAAAGGTCCATCTGGCATGGGGAAAGATAAACTCGAATAGAGTCAGATAATGACACTTTAATGGACCAGAAATAACCAGCAGAATATCAACAATGCACTTGTGAGATTCAGATGTTATGCAGTGCAGAGAGCCACTTAATCACATTTATTAAAAATGCTCTCCCAAGGTTACACCTGATATTATTCTTCAGGAATCAAAAGACTATCATCACACAGAATTGCAGCCATTGCCATATTTGACCCATTTAAAAATTTGAAATTGGCTGCTTTTGATGCTTTGTGCTTGAACACATGTTTGTGGAGGCATTTGTGTCTGTGACCTCCATTTTTTGTCCTTTTGAGAACTTGAATATCTGTCATATTATGCTTGGAATAAATATTGCATAGTAATCTAGCTAAACTCTGCATCAGTTACTGCATAAGTATTATTCAAACAACTATTATTATTTATTTAAAAAAAAAATCATACAGTCCTCTACAATGTTCTCATTCCAAACTTTTGGGCAAAACACACAATAAAAAAATCAGCCATAAGCTGATGTTGGTTTATGTCTCAAAAAGACGTCTGCATGAACACAGCTGACAGCTGAGACCAAACATGTTAGTGCAGCCTCCCCACTGGTCTGCCTTTGACATGGACGACTGTGGATATCTGGGTAATTGGGTGAATATGTCTATGTATGCCTGGATGGTAGAGATACTGCTACTGCATTCACAGAGACAGTTATTTACCTTTAGAAGCAAAGTGAAAAAATAAAGATAGACAGAAAGAGAGCATAGGATCACAGAGTCTTGTAGTCATAGATGGGTGAATCTCCTGAATTCTGTCAAAAACATGTCATCCTGTGCCTCATCCCAAAATAAAAATTATAATTTATATTTTGTATAATATTTATGCAAAAATGAAGATGAGTTTAATGAAGTACCATTAAACCTAAAGAGTATAATTTCTGTGCCACTAGTGTCACCTAATAGAATTGCAAAATATACATTGATTCAAACATTATTTTCAAACATTTTACAAATACACCCTCCGCTGCCGCTGGCCACGCATACAGATAGTCCCGCCCCATGCACCACTGGTTAAGCCAGTGTTGCTGTGTTAAGCTGGAGGGGTGCTGAAACAAACAGAGCATTATTGAATGTGCCAATGAAAATATCATAATGGCCATCTTTATTCACATTGCAATAATGAGAATTGTGGGGTAAAATGTGTATAACTATAATGGAAATATTTTCACAATGTAAAACATCTTAAAGTTGAAGTGTGTAAGTGTTTAAGTGGCCCATCCAGCCCAACACAACAACACTGACTCAACCAATGGCGTGAGTTGGGGGTGGGACTATCTGTTTGTTCGATCAATAGAAGACGGGGCACATTTGGAAAACAATTTGAAAACAGTGTTTACTTTTGCAATTCTATTTGGTGGTACTTGTGGAACAGAAAGAACATACCAAGCTTTTTAAGGATGATAAAATGCTTTTTCCAATTTCAGATTAAAGGTGCTGTAAGTAATTTTGATGAAAAGGCATGCAGAAAACGTCACAGTTTCCTTTCAAATATCACTGAAATAGATGCCATGAAATTTCACACCTGACTCTGTAACAACCCCAGGCTTGGTAAACAGCGGGGGGAAAGATGTCCGCGGGTCGCGGTCAGATCATTGTTTAGCCAATCAGAAGACGTTGTGCCTGTCAATCATTGTGTGTGTTCACAGGGCAGCCCATATATGCTCGAATAAGTACCGGTACGGTATAAAAGTTATTTAGACATCATTGTAGTAATTGTTGTACTGCCTTTAAAATATGTAGAGTTAATTAATTACAATGTAATTAATTACATCAGTAAGCAAACGCAGACAGATGGACTGCTAGTCAGCAATCCATGAAGTTGCATGACTTATAAAAGCATGCATTTGGGACAGACTTCAAGATTCAGTCAGCTGATGCATATGTTTTCATATACATACATTTTAACAAATTAGTACAGGCAAACAACATTGATTGGGTAAAGGAACTTACTTGAAACTCACATTTGTTTCACCTGCCTCTGTAATTTGAAAACTTATTTTATTGTTTAAATTGTATATTATTTATTCATCATGCTAGTAATTGTTTTGCAGCCTTTAATTTATTTGTAATTAATTATATGTAATCAGTGTGTCTTGACAGAATGATTATCATTACTGGATTACGGAAGAGAATCAGCATTTAGAATACTGAAGATAACAAACACTCTTAACATTAAATA
Source organism: Myxocyprinus asiaticus (assembly GCF_019703515.2). NCBI lineage: Eukaryota > Metazoa > Chordata > Actinopteri > Cypriniformes > Catostomidae > Myxocyprinus > Myxocyprinus asiaticus. The sequence continues at coordinate 40,113,720 of NC_059366.1, forward strand.
TCTTAATATCTTTCCCTTCTCTGTTCAAGGAATCGTGTCCATCATGACTCTCTCTGGCCTGGCTTATGAGCGCTACATCCGTGTGGTTCATGCCAAGGTCGTCGACTTCCCCTGGGCCTGGAGGGCCATTACACACATCTGGCTGTACTCTCTGGCCTGGACTGGTGCTCCTCTCCTGGGATGGAACCGCTACACGCTGGAAGTGCATCAGTTAGGCTGCTCTCTCGACTGGGCTTCCAAAAATCCCAACGATGCCTCCTTTATTCTCTTCTTCTTGCTTGGTTGCTTCTTTGTCCCTGTGGGTGTCATGGCCTACTGTTATGGGAACATCTTGTACACAGTGAGAATGGTAAGGCGATTTTCTTTTAAAAGTGTAATGCAATTTTCTTTTAATTATGTGTCTCTTATTTAATACATCTGGATAGAATGCCTTAACATGATTGGTGGGCTGCACAAATCGCCATTTGAAAATGTGAACACAAATAAGTTGTGTTGTGTTGGTAAAAAATATACTGTATATATATTTTATTAACTATCTCAGACTAATCTTTCTTTGAATTCGGTGACAGGAGTTCAAAAGTTGAAACTTGCTGAAATCGGTCTGTGCTTACCGAAATTGGAACCACTGCCTCAAGTGGCCAAAGCTGGAACTGTTGTTGAACATACGGGCATGTTTGTACTGTTTCTGGGTGAAATGTCTACAGAGTGGTGCCAAAAGCAAGTTGTAAACTGAGTTGGATCTTTTAGTTGTAACTGATGTAATACAGTCAACAGTAATGCATATTTTATTAACCATACATAGGGCTTGCTGGTATATCGCAGATTTACGATATAATTGCGATGATTTTGCTGATGATATAAAAACAAGCAATATTGTAATATCGGGATAATTTTACAGTAATGTACTTTTTTATTTTGCCTTTAAGTTTCATAAAGAGCGCATTAGTAGACTAATTTCATGATCCTTCAGGGCTGCACAATTAATTAAAATGGCAATATGGTCATATGTGATTATTAAACTGTAAAAGGCTGCAATTAAAGACAGATAAACATGGTCTTTGTGTGCTTCAGAATAATCGTGTGAGCGCCATTTTGTGCAGGCAAGGGGGTTAATGGGCTTGTGCTTTTAGCCATTTAGGGCAGTTCACATACATTGTGAAAGAAAAGTACTGCAGGTTCAAGTATTTGAGCAAATCCAAACATTAGTAACCGCTACAAGTTATTATACAAATCAACAAAGGCATCACAGTAACAGAAAAGGAGATGACAGTGTTTCACCAGATGCAGAACACTGTAAAACAAAACAGTTGAAATATATATATATATATATATATATATATATATATATATATATATATATATATATATATATATATATAATGATAATATTATGAAAATAATTTAATATTACGCAATATTCAACTGGGTTCCAAAAAAATAAGTGGAGTAGTTTTTGCACACCTTGTTCATTCACAAAAAAATGTTTTAGTAAAAATATATGAAGTTAAATAATGCTTTTTAATAAGCTACTATATATCTTTGTAAATCAAATATAAATATAAAAAAACAAGTGTATATCAATGAAAATGATTAGATCTCATTCTCCCTTGTATTCATTAAATTATCAAATGTGGGGAAACATGCCTTCCTTATTTTTAAATAGATTTTAATTTAATAACATTCAAATAATGAATCTACTTTCCTACAATAGCTGTTTGGATGAAATGATGGTTCCTCTGATAAAATTATTATTTTTTTAAATCACCTTTGAGCAAGTATACATTGAATATCGTCAATAGGCTGAAAAATGTTGAGATATCATTTTTATAGCCATATTGCCTAGCCCTAACCATACACCCTAACCCAAACCCCAACCCTAAACCTAACCACACAGTAAAAATGTAATCTTTCAGGGTAAACACCACTTCAGAATCGTGCCCACCATTGTTTATGTGAACGTGATTACTTCCTGGTTGCCATGGGACCAGAACCTGTGAACTTGCTCAGAATCAGTAGTGCCACAGGAAAAAGTAAACATGTTTTAATTGATGCAAAGATGTCTAAAGGGAAATGGTTTCTTAACTATCCATACTCCTTTTGTTACTCAGTATTTCATCTTTTTTATGTTTGCATATCGAGCATATACAAAGTGCTCTGACATTTTTTTCTAACTGCACAGCTATTGTGCTTGATTTGTTTGCAACATGAACTGCCTCTGTGTTTTACAGAACAGTTCTTCATGTCATGATTAATCAGTTCTCTATGAGTGAACAAGGTTGAGTGTACTGACAACTGCAGCTTTGATTGGAAAAGAATAATAACATGCTGTTACTGTTGCTGTATATAGTATATAAATTGTGCACAGTATGCAATTTGTTTGTATGCATGGAAGACCTACATCATGAAATAACCATAATTACATCCACAATGTTACACATCACTTTCTTGACACTTTATTTGATCAGACTGCCAAATGAAGTATTTAGTAAGATGTATGCTAGTATTCCACTCTGAACATAGCCAGCCTGAATAAACACTTACATGAATGAATCAGCGAATCAATAAATGCATGAAAAATTCAGTAAATGAGTAAATACTTTAAAGAATCAGCGAATCAGTAAATGCATAAATAATTTTGTGTCAGGTGTTGGTGTATGAGTGAGTGTTTTAGTGCACAGCGCAAATGTGCACAGTGCAAAGTGACTGTTACGAATAAGAATGACCGTTACATTGTGTTTATAATCTTCAGATTCACAGATGAGTGCAAAATGACTACAAGCAAAAGCTTTGACCGCCTGTTTACAGTAACACAATGTCCAGTGCTCTGAGAGATGCTAAGATGCTTAGTCAGACTTAGTGAATTGTACTGCTGTCCTTGAACAGATGTGTTCTCTGTATTAATGAATGAATGAATTAGTGAAAATGGGGGCACCATTAGAGTTTCTCAGGGTGTTATGCTTTTGAAAATGGCACTACATGAAAACATGTTTCTAAAGCCATTATACAACTGATAAATGAGTAAAAATGTATCTCTTTAACATGTGTAATACCCATTAAGGATCTAAAGGGCTGTGCAATATGTTATGAATTTGGGTTACTAGTTTGATTGGACAAATGGATTGTATAAAGTGGATGTAGGGATATGAAGATGAGATATGAGATGCAGGTTTTATTGTGTGAATTAAATTGTACTGGTGCTTGTTCATGTAAATCAGTGTTTTTACCATGCATCACCACCATAGCATGCATTTTAAGGTATGATAGGTGTGCTCCAGGCACGAAGGCTGTTCCAAAAGGTAGGCAGCATACTGCCTTCTAAGATATGGTACCTTGTTTTGGCCATGCATTTTTCTTTAAAAAAAATGGCTTAATTTAGTTATGTTTATGCCTCTCATCCACACTAGAATGGGGTTTTTGTTCACCAAAAATGGAGTACTTTGAGAATGCTCTCCAATATCTATTTATCCAATGACGTCCAGTATTATAGTATGTTCTTTGTTCCCCTTCTATAGCTGCGCTCTATCCAGGATCTGCAGACTGTCCAGACAATTAAAATTCTGCGGTATGAGAAGAAAGTGGCGGTAATGTTCCTGATGATGATCTCCTGTTTCCTGGTGTGCTGGACGCCCTATGCTGTGGTCTCTATGCTGGAGGCTTTCGGCAGGAAGAGCGTCATCTCCCCCACGGTCGCCATCATTCCCTCTTTATTCGCCAAATCCAGCACCGCTTATAACCCCGTCATCTACGCCTTCATGAGCCGAAAGGTCAGAAAGGGTCTTTCACTTCTCAATGCTTAGAATGGTATTTATTATATCATAGGGGTAGGTCTTGTCTACCCAAACACAAGCTGTACAGGTCATCAGTATGGGTGATTCTACGTTAACTGTGACAAAAAAGCTGAGAAAATAAGATGTTCAATTTAATGCTACTACATTTGGCAATACTCTACAATTATCTTTCCATGAATTTCAGAGCTTAATGATTTTTAAATTGATTATACATTTTTAAACAGGTTATACATAATGTATATGTTGTGACATGAGCATCAGCATGAACATTTCTACAAAAAAGACCACAACCAGTTTAGCTAACTTGCAGAGAATATTTAGATACATAAAATATCTACTAACATTTACTATTTATGAAAACTGTATACTTTGTACTCAAAATAAGTATGTCCATAACTGACATAAAAATTAGAAAAATCGCTGGAATACTACAAAAGAAGTGATACAAATTCCAGAAAATTCCAGTTCCAGAATTTTATTAAATATCAAATCTCTTGCAATACCACTTATCCAATAAAATTGGTCAAATGAATAACTTTTATCATTCTAATTTTTAGAAGGAAATCATCCAGATATTTATAATATAATAAAATGTCTGTTATCAAATGTTTAAAACAGAATATGCATTTACCATGCACAGCACTTAAATTAAATTTTACTATATGTGGGTTGGGCATTGAAACAGATTTCTTGATTTGATTCGATTCCGATTCACAGGCTCTCAGTTTAGTTCGATTCTGACTTTGATACAATTTGACTTGATTCTGATTCATCTGGGTAGGCTATGTTTCAGTTTTAATGTCCATTTAATGAAAGAAATTCTCTCTCAGCTATGCTGTAAATTTTACAGTGAACCTTCTAACTTGGTACAGTACATTATGAAAATATTCTTAGAAATTAACAAAAGGGCCATAATTACATTTTTAATTGCAATTTATTTATCAAATAGAATAATCAACACAAGCAAAAATGAAGTCAACTTTAAAATTAAAATGAAATCTTTGGATTTTAAAAATCAATAAGGTGGATTAGGGTAATGTGGGACACTTGTGTACCATATTTCCATATGAAGCCAAAACGATATATCAACACCTTATATAATTATGAAATCCCCAAGATGTTCCCTTATTAAATCAGAAGACAATTTTCAGATATTGTACTCAAAGGGGAAATGGCACATATATTAGTGTTCCTCGTGCCAAATCGTTTAAGAATTTGTGGATTTTCTAATCTGGGACAGCTCGCGCTGAATTCTGGGACACCATTGTAATCTGTAATACATTGCATTTAGGAATCGATTTATAGATGGATAAGAAAATTAATTTGTTCTATGCACGGAATTAAAAAAATGTGCCATGTTATATTTGATGTCAGTGTGTCTAAAAGCTATTTCTTTAACTTAGCTATCTAGGTAGCTAGTTAGCTAAACCTTAAACTAGCTAACTGTCAAATCATGACAAGGTTTTGAATCCTAATCTTAAAACAAATCATATTGCTGCATTATAAACCCAAAAATTGAACAAAAATACATGTATGGCATTTAACTTTCCTAATGCATATTTTCTCAATTGAATAAGGTAGTAGGCTATATATGACTGTCCCACATTAGTCAAAACATGCTGTCCCATTTTCGAAACAACCTTTTCTAAAGGGGGACGACAAAGATTGCTTCAAATAGAAAAATATTTTAACACATTTTCACAATATTATTGCAACATTTGATGTACAAATACATCACAAATATAATTTGATAAAAATTTAGAACATTGTTTTATTTATATCTTTAACATTAATTTTGCCTAAATCCTATGTCATGGACATTTGAGTGGACTTCACAAGAGGTACTTCCTGTTTGACGCTTTTCCCGCCCACATTTATGACATCACATCCGCAAAGTCATGTGATTTCAATCGCTTGGCACCCCTGCTTGGATTCAACACCAATAATGTTCACTTTAATGTTGTAAAAGAAGAGATAAATGCACTGGAGCTTAGGAGTCCCACATTAGTCAGTGTCCTTAGGGTTGCCACCCGTCCCGTAAAATACGAGATCGTCCCGTATTTAAGTATATAAAATGATGACGCGATTTGTCCCATTTTAAGATGGTCAGATAGCGTCACGGTGAAATCGTTCCAGATCGCCAATATAACATTGATATAACTTGGAAAATTTTGCCTACTGTGGGTAAGGCATCGTCTGAAAAGTCCACACATTGCCCTAAAACGTGCTAATACTGTGGAGGGTGTGGAAAGGGACCGTCTGAAAAGTTTTTCTATGTAAATGTTCAATAAGATCAAACAATGTATGAATACAATCATAAAGACAAGTACAGGTGAAGGAAAAAAATAAACAAATAGTTCAAACGAAGATCACGATTAATTGGAAAATTGACATTTTTACACATTGCTGACTGTATTATGTATTCTTTTAGTTTCACATTGTCAAAATTGATTTGTGTACAGGACGTGCAACTTGCAGAATGTTTGTCAGTAAGTTTCAATGAACCTATTTCCCGTCTCTCTCTCTCTCTCTCTCTCTGATTGGTCAGTTTCGCAGGTGCATGTTGCAGCTGCTGTGTTCCCGCCTCCCCAGTCTACAGCACAGCATTAAGGACCACCCCCGGGCACGCATCGAACATCCTGTACGCCCCATTGTGATGTCACAGGGCCGATCTAACCGACCCAAAAAGAGGGTGACCTTCTGCTCTTCCTCCATCGTATTCATCATCGCTAGCAACGACACTCATCCTCTGGACATCACCTCCAAATGCACTGACATACCAGAAATCAATGTCATTCAAGTCAGGCCACTTTGACACTTAATCTTGCCGGGATGACGTTTAAGAACACATGCAAAAATCACATGGCAAATCCAGATGTCTCTAAAATGATACTGCCATGTCCCTTTTCTGTCCTCATATAATGTACATTAAAAGGATTTCTTTCTTGTTGCAACAGTAAGGCAACATAAACTGACGTTTGTCTTTGTGTTCCAAAACAAGTGACTTTTCTGCAGCTTGTGTAAGTTATATTGATTGACAATGTAATTTGTAACCATCGTAGGTCATTTCTAAACCCTACTTTAAGCTATTATTGATCAATTGTGCAAGTTCTGTCTTCACCCAGTTCTGTGTGACAGTGAGATATCCTATGGCTTAGATTGCAAAGAGAGTGAACAGAATACATTAGTAAGTGTGCTCAGAAAGATTAGGAACACAGTGTTAGTACAAGGACCCTCCTAGAGGACAGGACATTTTTAATGGATGCAACATAGGATCTCTCAGGGAGGTCCACAACGACACTTCCCTTTCAACTTCCGTTAGTGCAATGACTGTGAAATTACATCAATAGTATGTCTAAATGAAAAAAATAACCCGCATTAGCTGTCATTTACAAATCTGCATATGGTTTTGCATACTGTAATTGAACTCAGGACTGCTGCTGGCACACATGTGAACATCAGAAGTGCTGTATTTACATAGTACTTTATATCAAATAAAATGAATACTGAGTACATATTAAAGACAAACTTAATACCAATAACTGAGTATAAAAACATAAGCAGTGTTTTTAAAGAAACAGCTGTGTTCACAAAATTTACAAAATTATATTTTGATAACATTTCCAGTGGTGTTTATTTCAAAGACAAAGTTTTTTTTATTATTATTATTATTTTTATTTTTATGATAAAACAATAGATATACTGTTCAAAATTAAGATAAAAAAAGGATTTGGACACTTGCTGGTTGTCAAGCGTTAGTGGAACATGTTCATGAACTACGCCTGTGGCTATCTACTAGGACATCTGTGTGAACTTGAACAAAGAAAGACCATCATGAGGATTTAACATTTCACAAAACGAGAAAGAAAGTATGGTCTAATGTTTTAGTTGTACTGTAAGTTAGAAATGAATAGACAGGTCCATGTAACAGCAACCAACATCTGCTATTAAAAGAATAGCTCACCCAATTATCTCATCATTTACTCACCCTCATGCCATCCCAGATGTGTATGACTTTCTGTCTTCTGCAGAACGCAAAGATTTTTAGAAGAATTCTCAGCTTTCTAGGTCCAATAGGTTCAATGCAAGTGAAGGGTGACCAGAACTTTGAAGCTCCAAAAAGCACATAAAGGCAGCATAAAAGTAATCCCTATGACTCAAGTGGTTAAATCTTTATCTTCAGAAGCAATCTGATCAATGTTGGGTGACAACAGACTCAAATGTAACTGCTTTTTCACCGTACATCTTGCCATTGCAGTCTCTAGGCATGATCATGATTTCAAGCTCTATTACACTTCCTAATGCTTGATGCATGCACAAAGCGCTAGATGGCGCTATAGGAAATGTAATGGAGCTTGAAAACATGACTGACAAGGAGACAGCTGATGTCAAGATTTATAGTAAAAAAGGAGTTATATTTTGGTCTGTTCTCATCCAAAACCGCTTGGATCACTTAAGACATGGATAAAAACACTGGCATCACATGGATTACTTTTATGCTGCTTTTATGTACTTTTTGGAGCTTCAAAGTTCTTGTCACCATTTACTTGCATTGTGCAGACCTACAGAGCTGAGATATTCTTCTAAAAATCTTAATTTGTGTTCAGCAAAAGTAAGAGAAAGTCATACACATCTGGGATGACATGGAAGAGAGTAAATGATGAGAGAATTTTCATTTTTGGGTGAACAACCCCTTTAACAAGATGTTTTCAAGAACAATAGACACTACATGATCTACAGAGATTACTTTGACATATTCATGAAATTAAACATTAAAAACAGAGAAATGATATCTGGATGTAGGCTACTCGGTTATAAAATCACAGTATTCTTCATCACCCACACAGATGTGATTTTATATATATATAAAGTTAATCCGAACCTGATTAGACACCCACTAAGAATTATACATCCTCTTTTAATTTTTCCCTCACATTTGCTGTCATTCATGCTCATGGTGACCCAAATTTTCTGTTTATTAAAAATTAAGCTTTATTAACAGATATGTGGCATAATGTTTATTACTGAAATATTACTGAAGGAAATCTTCAACTCTTTCCTCCATTTTTTTAAGGCAAAATTAATTGTTGCTGTAAGGCACTTATGATGGAATTCCCCAGAGCCAGGCAATAAATATTAAAATGCACAACGTTTTGACTGTATAGCCATAACACTCAACCATTATACAGAACATGTTGGAATGAGACTAGTGTGAAAAAGTCTATTTTTGAAATTGTCATGATGAAATGTCATGACCACATATGCAAGGATACCTGAAAGAGACTGTCTACATGGAGCAAACTCCACCCACAGAAATTATGTTGGTAAAGCATTACCAAACATTCATCCAAATCGAAAAAGGACAACTTTGTACACTTAAAAGCCCAAATAATAAAATTGGATTTACCAAATAATTAATATAAGTGCTTTAACAAAAGTCTAAATTATTTTCAATTATTATAGTTTTATATAAACTGTAGAAGAAGCTTGTATTGAACCCTGAATTTTCCTTTTAGATTTATAATAATTAATTAATAATTATAATTAAATTAATTATAATTATATTTAATCACACATTATACATTTGCACATATACAGTGAAATTCCTTTTTTACATATCCCAGCTAAGCTGGGGTCAGAGATTTTAATTTCAGTCTGCGGCTTGAGTCCTGTATGCAGACACATGAAAGGTCATCTTGGTCATCTTTGCTTTGATAAAGGCTACTAGACATGACAAGGCTACTAATCAACAACGCTGGGTTTCCCATGCATTGTTATTCTCCTTGTTTTAGAACAATTTTAAAGCAAGCGCACGGTTCCACAACTGCTCTGAGGAGATGTTGGGGAGTTTGGAAGAGTATCTGACCAAGAGAAACGTCCCTCCCACAGCGGACACAACTCCAGACAGCCACAGAGCCTGAGTGATCACCTGTAAAAGGCAAAAAATCCATGAATCAGAATCCGTGTATCATTCTTTCATTTCATATTGAGTTAGGAATTCAAAATCGTAAAAACAAAAAACGTCTTTCATTATTCGTTTACAAAACCAATATTAAAAAACAAATAATGACTTGTTTTTTGTAATTTCAATTTAATTCTCAGGTCAAAAATAGAAAATTAAAAAAAAAAAAAAAAAAAAAAAAAAAAAAAAAAGCCATGGGACACTGTGCATTTTGATTATTTGACTGGTTGTGCCGCCCCCCCCACAAGATGCCGCCCTGGGCAACTGCCCATGTCGCCCATGCCTAAATCCGCCACTGACTGGTGGTCCACACTGCACTTGGATTGACTGGCATTTGCAGTTAGGGTGACCAGACATCACTTTAAAACTGGGGACAGTCCTGATTTTTCAAGTCATGTACCGCGTCATGGTGGACTTACAGTCGGGACACCTTTTGTCCTACTAATTAGTCTTAGGCAGCTATAGTTTGATTGCTTTAAATAAGCATTTTAAATTGACATCAGTGTTTCAAATGTTTTTGAAAGGAGAAATCATCAAAGAGTAACGAAAGAATCGGTTTATTTTCATTTTTTCATATTGCAGTGCAATGAACAAAGCACGATGCGGTTCAGGGAATATACAGATGAGCATTCATGCCAGTGAATTATAACAGCTACAACAGTAAATAAATTATAAATAATAATAATAATAAATAAATTGGAAGATTTTATTACATTTAATATTTAATAAAAGACAGTAAGTATTTACACGGCAGCGAAGAGTACTAATTTCAAGCTCAGATCATTCCGACATCCATGTTTTTGAATGGGAATATGGGTAGCCTTTACCTGCTGGGTCGTATACGTGGCAGTTTTGTGTGCCTTTTATTATCGGACAAATGTGAAGGCTGTGTGTAAATGCTGATTTTAAATTCACTGGTCGAGATTTCATGAACTTCCTTTAGCATAATTTCCATGGTGAGCAAGTCCCTCACACATAAACTCCCTGAGCGGGGTACAGTTAGTTTTAGGTTAGATATTTATTTATTTTGGTTTAATCGGTTTCTCGTACTCGCGCTCTCTATTGGCAGCAAGTTTGCAAGGATTTCGCACACTTGGCTTGATATTATGGTATATAAATATAAATGGTATACAACTATAATATACAGACATAAAACACTGCACTCAGAACTGTCAGCTGGTGTGGCTGCAGAATTATGACTGAAAATGCCCCGATACACTTTCATTGCTTAGCGTACTTAAGGGACCATCTGAAACTTTCACTCACTATTAAACACAGGTGGTGTCCAATCACTCATTCTGTTGACATGCAAGTTAAACATAAAACATTAAAAGTACACTTTTACATGTTGTAGTAGGTTGCCAGTTAAAAGACTGAGCTACTACATTAAGATTTTTACAGTAAATCCAATAATATGAATACAGGATTAGATTATTTAAAATAAATAAATAATTCACCAAAACGTTACTTCACATTCCAAAGGTTGTAATAAGTTCCCAGTAGATAGACTCATAAATCTCACCTGTAGTAAGTCAGTCTGCCCAGTGGGAACTTACTCCCACCTTTGAAATGTGAAAATATTGTTTTCGTTAATTTACGTGATTTTCTTTTCATAATATCTCTGGCAATCTACTAAAACCTGTGAATATTTTTATTCTTTTTTAATTTTTTTAATAATGTTTTTTTTAGATAAAACATGCAAGTCAATAGTCAAATAAATGACTGCTCTGAGTTTTCAGATGGTTCTTTACGCACCATTGGCAAATAGCCAAAGAATATAGAATCTAAAACTAACTTTACCCCACAGTTAACCGTAAGCCTATGTCTTTACAATGTAGGCATATGCTTCAACAGTCTTATGAATGTATGGTTATTTTTGTCGTCTCATTAAAACCATGCCTTTTCAAACCGGAGCAATGTCAATGCCTGATAAATCTGGCTATTTGATGAGAGAGATAGCTCAGCTGGAATAAACATGGCGAGTTCTGGAGAATAAATGGTAAAGAATTTAATATTAACTGAGATGAATTTATCTAAACAATTAAACAGCAGAGAACTTTTATTCTGTCTCACAGCATTGAGGAAGTCGACGGTGCAGGTTGATCAATCAGAAGAAAGGGGTATTTCAGGTCCACCGATATGTGCGAATCAAATATTCAAGCCATATATTAGTGAAATCAAATCATCAAAACATACAGTGCCCCGTGGCTATTTTTCCAATTTCCTATTTTTAACCTGAGAATTCAATCAAAATTCAGAAAAAAAAAAAAGTGATTATTTGTTTTTTAATATTGGTTTTGTAAATGAATAACGAAATAAGTCGTTTTTTTGTTTTTCCAATTTTGAATTCCTAATTGAATATGAAATGAACGAATGATACACGGATTAATATTTACTGATGGATTGGTTTCTATTATATTTGCATTGTCCTGTGAATGCTCAGAAAATTCTCAAGAAGTAATGAGATGTCCCTAAATCTTTGACATTTATGTATGCTAGATACCACGATTGTCTTTAATAGCTTGGGTGCACGGCTCGCCAAACACTCTCAAACCTTATCTTGCCAGTGCCAGCGTTTGACAGCTTCATGGTATCGTGTCCTGGTGAATGTGACCTAAGAGGCAAATAATGAAACATACTGTATGAACTACTGGACACTTACAGGAATAGTTCACCCAAAAACCTTTTACTCACCCTCATGTTCTTCCAAACCTGTATGACTATTTTTTTTTCCAAGGAACACAAAGGGAGATGTTTGGCAGAGCGACAGCCTCAGTCGCCATTCACTTTCATTGATTGGAAAAAATATATATTGGTTAAAGTTCTGACTAACATCTCCTTTTGTATTCCACAGAAGAAAGGAAGCCATACCAGTTTGGAACAACTTGAGGGAGAGTAAATTATGACAGATTTTTCATTTTTGGGTGAACTATATCTTTAACCAATCTTGAACATGGTACAACTAACAACACAAAACCACACAAAAGGTCTTACCATTGTGTAAAGTGGAATGATTGTTTTTGGCATGATGAAGTGAAGGATGTTGTCCAGGTATTTTCGGAACAGGAAGTATTTGGAATTTACATGTGCCCTCATCTAAAACACAAATCACATAGTGCGTGAAACTTGTGGCGGTATTTTATGGTCTAGAACACAGTTGTAACGTAATCGTTAAAGGTGAAAATAATTTCCTATTTAAAATTGGACACAAACATCAAAGATTTCATTATAATATTTAGACAAAAATTTGTACACATTTGAACTTGTGTGTGTGTGTGTGTGTGTGTGTGTGTGTGTGTGTGAGAGAGTGTGTGAGAGAGAGAGAGAGAGAGAGAGAGAGAGTGGATGTGTTCCTACTATATTTATTAATCTGCCAACACTAATGAGGCTGACCTGTGTGTCACTGCAGTCTGTATGTCACATAAGATCAGCTGAAACCAGTTGCAGTATTTCGAGTGATTACTGCTTTACTGTGACTGTATGTATATATATATATATATATATGCATACATGTGGTTGTGCATATTACTTAATGAACAGAAATTCTAAGGACCATATATCATTCATTCATTCATTATCCTCCATGCATCAATCCATCCATTTATCCATTATTAATTCTCATCCATCCATCCATTATCTTCCTTCCATCCATGCATCAATCCATTCTTATATCAATCCATATATCCATCCATCCTTCATTATCATCCATTCAGCCATCCATGCATCAAACCATCCATTCAATCCATCATTCATTATCATCCATATATCCATCCATCCATCCATCCATCATCATTATCATCCATCCATTCATCTATCATTAATTACAATCCCTCCATCCATCCACCTATTCATCAGTCCATCATTCATTATCATCCATATATCCATCCATGCATCCATCAATCCATCCATCCTTAATTATCATCCATTCATCCATCTATTCATCCATCCATCTATCCACCCAATCCATCCATCATCCATCCACGCATCAGTCCATCCGTTCATCAATCCATAATTCATTATTATCCATTTATCCATCCATTCATCCAGTATCATCTGTCCATCATTCAAAATATCAATCATTCATTCTCATCCATAATTCATTCATCCATCCTTCATTATCATCATCCATGCATCCATCCATCCATCCATTATATTCCATCCATCATTAAATATCATCCATCCATTCATTCATCCACCCATCCACCTATCCATCCTTCATTATCATCGGTCCATCCATCCATCCATACATCCATCCAGCCACCCAACCATTATCTTCCTTCCATCATTCAAAATCATCCATCCATTCATCCATCCTTCATTATCATCAACCATCCATCCATCATTCATTCATTCTCATCCATCTATCCATTATCTTCCATCCATCATTCATATCATCCATCCACCTATCCATCTATCCAGCCAGCCAGCCATTTGTCAGATTCTGTTGGGCCCTGTTGATTCTCTGAGAATCTTTTATCAGACAGTGTAGCAAGTTGCACAACAATGTAAAATTAACTTTTAAAAGACAGCTATAAATATAAGGTTCAAATATCATATTGCTGAATTTCATGGCCTACCTCTATGTAGTTGTACATGGCCAGGTCAGCTATGGCATGATCATCAGGTACACGAACTCTAGTGTATTCTTGGAGAACAGCAGCTGCAGGTATATGAATGAAAATGGTTAATGCATCTCTGTTAAGTCTCTCCAATAACATTTTGCATAAGAAGTGAACACTTTTTATACACCTGCAATTTGGGACTAAATATCTTGCTTTCTGGCCTCTTTTAGTTCCCTCGAGTTTCTTTGAAATCTGATGTCATAAAATGCAATTAAGACCATTTTTAATTAGCATTCACTGCTAATTGGCAATCAACCTAATTTTTACAGCAGCATTTGTTGCTGTGATTTTTGGGCTAAAATGGAAAACAATGACAAAATATTTTTTTATATTCAAAGATGAATGCACCTTGATCGCTGAGTGTAAATTAAATTAAACTAAATAAATTAAAATATAATTAAAATAAACTAAATAATTAAATTAAATTAACAAATTCTTTATATGCATTATTCAGTTTGAATTTTCTTGTGTAGTTTTACCAAAGTCTTCATTAAAGTGGTCCATAATCTCGTCGAAAACTAAACAATCCTCAAAGCCCTGTGAATAAATAGTAAGGTGATATACATTAGTCACATTAAATATAAAATCACATTAGTTTTCTAATGCAGCATGGAATTCAAGAACAGTCAAATTCATAATCATAAACTTTGAAGGGGCCTTTTAGTACAGTTTCAACTGAATCTATCACAGAATTGTATGAGATAAAACAAATATGTTGGTTTTTAATGTTTTCAACTTGTCTTGCTAAAACTTTTAAGTTTAACTGCTACAAGTATGTTCATCAATATCATTCAGATACACATAAGATATTTACATCATTAATTACCTTAATTTAATTTGTTAATCAATCAAACTTCACTTACAGCGTTCATGCCTTGACCATAGAAAGGAACGACAGCGTGTGCAGCATCTCCCATCAGGACACACTTATCAAACAGATGATATGGGGAACACTTCACTGAGACCATGGCCTGAGCCGGCAGTCGGAAGAAATCCTTTTTAAGAGCCTCACTGAAAAACACAAACAGTGTGTATAGCCTAAAGACCTAAACAAACTCATTCTAATAGAGTAGTAAATATCATTCATACACATATCTGGACACACAATCACACAGTTTTACTTTACTTTGTTTTACAATGACTCACTGCTTATGTTAATCATGACATTTTATGTACTGAGGACAATGTCATTAGTAAAGTTTAAAGGCTCTTTTTTAATAAAATTTTAAAAAAGACTACATTTTTTAGCATTCCACCTCCATGCAAATACTTTGCACGTTGATTAAAGGGTTAGTTCACCCAAAAATTACAATTCTCTCATCAATTACTCACCCTCATGCCACACCAGATGTGTATGACTTTTTCATCTGCTGCACACAAACAAAGATTTTTAGAAGAATATCTCAGCTCTGTAGGTCCATAAAATGCAAGTAAATGGGTGCCAAAAGTTTGAAGCTCCAAAATCCACATAAGGGCCCATAAAAGTATTCCAGACAATTCTGGTGGTTAAATTCTTATATTCTGAAGCGATATGATAGGTGTGGGTGAGAAACAGATCAACATTTAAGTCCTTTTTCCTTCATTTTCACTTTCTCCTTCTGTTTTTGGTGATTCGCATTCTTCGTGCATATCGTCCCCTACTGGGCAGGGAGGAGAATTTTTTTATTTTTAAAGGACTTAAATATTGATCTGTTTCTCACCCACATTATTATATTGTGTCTGAACACATGGATTTAACCACTGGAGTCCTATGGATTACTTTTGTGCTCCCTTAATGTGGATTTTTGAGCTTAAAAACTTTGGCACCCACTCACTAAAATATTCTTTTAAAATATTCATTATTGTGGGGGCCTGGGTAGCTCAGCCAGTATTGACGCTGACTACCACCCCTTGAGTCGTGAGTTCAAATCCAGGGCATGCTGAGTGACTCCAGCCAGGTCTCTTAAGCAACCAAATTGGCCCGGTTGCTAGGGAGGGTAAAGTCACATGGGGTAACCTCCTCGTGGTCGCGATTAGGGGTTCTCGCTCTCAGTGGGGCACGTGGTAAGTTGTGCGTGGATCGTGGAGAGTAGCATGAGCCTCCACATGCTGTGAGTCTCCGCAGTGTCATGCACAGCGAGCCATGTGATAAGATGCGTGGCTTGACTGTCTCAGTAGTGGAGGCAACTGAGACTTGTCCTCCGCCTCCCGGATTGAGGTGAGTAACCGCGCCACCACAAGGACCTACTAAGTAGTGGGAATTGGGCATTCCAAATTGGGAGAAAAGGGGATAAAATAAAAAAATAAAATTCTTCATTTGTGTTCTGCAGAAGAAAGAAGTCATACACATCTGGGATGCCAGTAGAGTGAGTAAATGATGAGAACATTTTAATTTTGGGGTGAAATATCCTTTTAATTACAAAAATTATAAAAATAAAATTCTTATAAAAATTGTGAAAAGAAAAATCTTTAAAAAAAATCTATTTTCAAACACGTGGCAAAATTTTATAAATACAATATCTGCATTCACACTGGCTTCATATGGTTTTGAAAATCTTTTATCACATTATACCATTAAAAGTTTTAATGACAATTAAGAAAAGGTGCTATTTATGAATATTATATTAAAAAAATATTTTTTGAATACTGAATATCATCAAGTTTTCTTGGGGTTAAACGCAAAACTAACTGACCTTAACACAGTCAGTCTGTAATATAATTTCTATTTGATGGTTTTCTTTTCACATGACAATAAAATAACTTCTTGCATGTTTGTTATACCACATTGACTGTGGTATGAAAGTTGATGAAAGATTTTCAAATATTAATAATATTTTAAAACAGAACCACTAATTATTCTTCTTCACTAATTCATATTCTTTTTAACAAATTACAATTTAATATTATGCTAAATAACATGCTTTTAAAAAAGCTGCCTTTTAATGAAACTTTTGTTCATTGTTACGATTACAGGATGGTCACACCACCATGACATTTAGTTTAAGCCCCATAAAAATAATAATCATCAAGAAATTCAGAAATTAAAAACATATTCATCATTTTGTAGATATTCAATTTAGTATCAGTATTAATTTAATGTATGTTGTTGTTGTTTTTTTTAATACTGTAGATTCAGGCACCAAAAATGAGCATCATGTAATTGGTCCATAAATTAAAAAGATAATTCTATCATGTTGTAAAAATCACACTTATTGGATGAATCTTTCAGTACTCAAGTATGTGTCAATTATGTCTGTGAGGACTGTACAATCATTTTGACAAGCAAAGCTAAATGTTTCAAATGACTCACTGTCCTCACCGCTGTCAGCTCAGTACTTTATCTACCCATCACCTGCATCATTCATATTAAAGTAACCTTCCCGCTGCACTGTGTCCGTTAGACTGCAATTTCACACCTCACTAAGAAGTACTCCAAAACTGAGAGTGATAAAAGAGTCAAGAGAGAGAGAGAGAGAGAGAGAGACAGAGCTGTACTCACACTCCTATTAGAGAGATAGAGTCAGGGAAATATTTTTTGAAGAACTGAATGACCTCGTCACCAGTGTGAATCTTCTCAAAGTCTTCAAAGGGCATGAAGAGGGTGCATGTGAACGTCCTGTCCTTCAAAACAAGAAATCAAAGGAACTGTTTACCATAAGGAAACTACAGCATTCAACCAAAACAAAAGATGTTCAAATGCTTTCAGAGGCCAACGTCAATTTACTGATTAACAAAGTAATTCTAAACTCACTGAACATATTACAGTTTTCAAAATAAACAAATCTGCTAGAATACATGAGAGTGATCTGTTAGAACAACATGAGGGAGAGTAAATAATGACTGAATTGTAATTTCAGGTGATCTATGAATTAGGAAAACTTTATGGGGAAACTTTTTATATTTTAATACAGTATTTAATGAATGCAACCTTAAATCACACAAATATTACAGCATTTAACAATGTATGAAAATCTGTCACCTGGTTCTCCTTTTTTGGCTTTTTTGCATTGTATGTCAGAGGTTATTTATTCACAATAATAAGTAAATAATAAAAATGATAATACAGAAATACATATAAGTAAAAATTTCAAATGATGAAATGACCTCACCAAGTTGGGCAGGGCGATCATCATAAAAGTGTTCCTGGGCCAAATGTGCAAATAGTTGGGCTCCATCGCAAACTTACAGGACACACACAGAGAGAGAGAGAGAGAAAGAAATGTGATCACACAAAATGAGGGCAGGTGTGTAAGATTGCCATAGGACATTTCTGTGATTCTTACATCTCCATCTTTGGGAGGCATGGTGAGCTCCAAGTATCCGTGGGGAATGTAAGTCTGGCTGTAATTAAAACGACTCTGGCGTAGGAACTGCTTCCTGACGGCAGAGAAAGCTCCGTCACAGCCTACGATCAGATCTGCCTGGATATCCTTCTTATGGCCATCAGGTCTGTGAATCACAAGAGCCAAATTTAATCCTGCCAATCAACTTACATCTCTACTTTGCTGAATTTATTTTTAATTTAAAAATGGCTTTTTTTCATATCAAAATATAATATTAGTTTAACTGATGGCAGAGCAAATATATTTGCTTTGTCAGTTACTTGACTTTAGTGTTTAAAATATATTTTTTTCATATTTAGTAAGTTCATTCTTCTCATTAAGAATAATTAAGTATTTCACATTTACTTTAATAACATATCTCCTCTGACTATTAATTAAATTAAAGCCAAATGATTCAAGGCAACTGCATTAGTTAGATATATAACAGACGATGTACCTAAACTTTCTAAAAACTTTTCAAATTTACAAGCACAAATAACATAATCTGAAACTGTTCAAGTTTAGTTATTAGGATTTATTTTAAGAACTAGTTATTTTATTAATTTAAAATGCTTAGTTCATATTATCTGCATTATTTAAAGATTTAAAGATTTAAAGTCAATTTCACTTGATGGAAATACAATTGTAATGCGTAAATATTTAAGAATATTTTTTGAGAGTACAAACTTTTGTGAACCTCTCAGGCAGCCAATCCAGAATTGACCCATTTAGAAAAGCTTCTAAACAAAGTAATATACAGTACACTTAAGTATGCATGAATAATGTGGAGTTAAGTGTCTTATCGCTACTGGCGGGCCATATAATCATCTAAACTGACAGACATGTTCACAACTTTACAGGTGCATAATGTTAAATAATGTTAAAGAGTGTTATGAGAAAGGGTTAACAGGCTGTCCATACTGGAAAACTTCATATGAGACACAAATGATAAGTACAGAGAATACATTAATTTAAACTAGAAAAGAGAGAGAAAGAGAGAGAGAGGGGAGAGAAAGAGAGAGAGAGAAGGTCACTGTTTACCCAAGAAAAGTCATTGTTCCTTTTTCTGGACTCCAGTCATTCAGCTTGTGACTAAAGTTCAGTGTCATGTTTGAATGTGCTTCTGCCGCTGCAAGAAATAATTTTAATTGTGCATGTTTGCATCAGTCACAAAAAATGAATAACATACATGCTTACATGTGTATGTATATATCTATCATCAATCCATCCATCCATCCATTTTTATTTCGGCATCTATACATTTCAACCCAGCATCATCTGTTTTTCTTTTTTTTCAAAATGGCCGAAAAGGAATAGGCCTTCCCTTTTTACACGTCTTATTTTATATTCTCTCTTTAAATATTTCCATTTACAATCAAATTCACAACACATACAAAGAAAACAAAGAAAATATAAACAAAAAATAACAAGAGCAAGATGGCTATGTAACATTTATAAATTTAACTTCACCCTAACAAATAATTCATTTGAATAAAACATTACAAAATGTACTGTTTGCTTTAACTGCTTAATTTCTATACACATGACACATATACATTTATACAAACATATACTGTATACACACACACACATATATATATATTTTACAATGTTCCCATCAACCCAATCTTTCATACTTTTTAAACACCTCAATTTTAAACATTCTTTTCAATTTATTAATTGTTTGTTTTTCACAATTTTAATTCATTTTTAAGCTTGTTCCATAATTCCACTACTTTACTGTAATACATCTATTTTTCAGATCAATCCAAACTCCACTTTTCTTACTGTAAAATATATATATTTCAAATTATAATGACTCTCTCTTATGGCAAACATATTTTGTACATTTTTTGGTAATAAATGCTTGTATGTGTCATACATAATTTGAATAAAATTTGAATCCACCAGATCTTTAAATTTCAATATCTTTAGTTTTATGAATAGATGATTTGATTTTTCTCTATAATTACTTCTACTAATAATTCTTATTGCTTTTTTTTTTTTAAACATAAAAAGTTAAGCATTTTCCCAATATGTAATATAAGGCACAATAATTGAACAATACAAAGCATACATTATGTTATCATTTAAAAAGTCTTTGACTTTATACAAAAGTGCAAATGATTTAGCTACTTTTGATTTCACTTGATTTATATGTGCTTTCCTGCATAATTTATCATCAATAATAACTCCTAGAAACTTTCTTTTGACAGTTTCTTTTACTCTTTCAGTTATTGCATTGTCTATTTCTATCTAGCAATCTGTATTAATATCTCTATTACTAAAAATAATATACTTTGTTTTTCCAACATTTAATGACAATTTATTTAAATCAAACCATTTTTTACCTTGTCAAATTCTTTTCCCACTATATTTTATACATTGTATAAATTATCTACAGAATAAAATAATTTGTATCATTCGCGAACAAAGTACATTTAAACAGTTTTGATGATATCATCCCAAAATTATTCATATACAAAATAAATAATTTTGGACCTAAAACTGATCCCTGCGGCACTCCGCATTTAACCTGCATTGACTGTGTACCAGTTTCATTTAAATTATCATATTGGTACCTATTCTTCAAATAACTTAACCATGAATTCCATATTTATTTACTTTTTCAACAATAATTCATGATCAATGGTATCAAATGCTTTCTTTAGATTAACAATAATTCCCACCTCATATTCATTTTTGTCTACTGCGTTGATAATTCCTCCACTAGTTTCATAGTACAATTTCTTTGGAATGCTTTGCTCAAAATCCATACTTCCATCACTATAAATATTGTATTGTCTAACCTGGTTACATATAGTTTCTCTAAAATTTGAGGTAAAACTGAGGTAGCAAAGACACAGGTCTGTATCCATCTATCCATGTAAATAAAGCCTATAAAGCCAACATTCAAAGATTGTCTTGACAAACTTTCCACTTCTAGATTTACTTGAAATGTATAATTGGTTAAATTAACATCTACCTGTTAGCAGCTCCTTGTTTAGGTTGGCTCTGTCCACAGAAAGGATGTACTACAAAAAGAAAAAGACAAAAAAAAAAAAAAAAAAACTCAGATTTGTTTGTGTTTGTGTGCAGGAGGAATATGACAAGTTAAACCTCTATTAAATGTATGTCCTGGATTATCAGGAGTCTTTTGGGTCTGAAATGGTGGATTTATGACATTCTAGATCTTTCCTGCATTAATACTGTAATAGATATGGTTTAGGTACTGTTTAGATGACATTGCTTTTTAAAAGCACCATGATGCAGGTCACTGGCATTATTCTTTCTCTTTCTGTGTGTTTCTGTGTGTTTCCACAGTAGTAATAAGCAGGGTTGGGGAGTAACGGAATACATGTATTGGTATTACGTATTTAACAATTTTACAGGCACATGTTAACAGGCACGATCATATTTTTTATCAAAAAAAAATTCACGTTGGATCATAATTTCTTTTTTTCTAGTAAGACCTTTGATATTAGAGCAAAAATCACATTCTTGATAATTTTTGTATTGTTTCCCTGTAAAAATATCTAAAAATCCTTAAAACAAATCAATTTGATTTATCTTGTTTTAGAAACAACACTGCATAAGATATTTAGGTTTTTCAGAGAATGTATTTTTAACATGTGTATTTTGTCTTACTGTACTGGCAGAGCTTTTATAGTCAAAACAAGTGAACAAAATCTACCAGTGCTGAAGAAGTAATCCAAAGTATTTAGAATACATTACTGACCTTGAGTAATCTAACAGAATATGTTACAAATTACATTTTACAGCATGTATTCTGTAATCTGTAGTGGAATACATTTCAAAAGTAACCCAACCAACCCTGGTAATAAGATAATGATTGCAATGTTTCAGTTTCTGACCATCTGCTGAAGTCTTGCTATAATGATAATCCCTGCAGACATCATGAAGCACAAAATGAACACATACAATCTGGGTCAGAGAAAGTCAAAGAACTTTTTGATGCCTTTTAATGTCCGCAGTTTTTTTTTTTATGGGTGTTTCATATTTAAAATCAACATGAAACAGTGTACTTAGTTCTTAATGAACCAGGATATTCAACAACAAAAATGTAGGACTGGTCTTAATTTTATCCTTCGGTATTGGATCATCAAAATTTGGAAAGGTGATTGGAGGCCAGGGGTTGAAAAATAAGCCAAAAAGGAAAATAATTTCAAAGGCGGAACAAGCTACGAAAAGGATTATTATTTGAAAGATTATAAATATATATTTTTTTAATATAGAATAACATGCATCGACCAAACTACTACTCTTTGATATTGTCAGGTTTTTTATGACCACGGTAACCCAATTTAAGGTGTAGTGAATATAACATACAGTGCGGATTTGCTGATTTCTCACAGAAAAGGGTGAAAGAAGATAAAAGAAGATATGCCATAGTCCTTACTGGCCCTGTTATGTCTTCATTATGATTGTAATAATTAACAAACTGGTTTACAAGGAGAAGGTTGTACTGATTCTGCTGGGGTCACTAGTCATGGTACTCATGTTATGTATCAACCGCAAATGGGCTCAGCGCATAAATGTATGTCTGATGTAAATGTTCTCAACTAGTGGGTAAATAACCCCATAACTGTGCAACAATTTACAGACTGTCAAGTGACTAAGCATTTCTGAACTGCAGAGATAAGCAAACAAAAGGTCACATTTTGTACTATCAGGACATATTTGTGCAATAGTTATTATTACCTGTCCTTTCCGGCCATAGGGTATGGCAGAACATTTTCCGCTCAAATTGTGGATCATACGGGCATGCATTGGAATGCTTTTGGAGACTATCTACAAGAAAAAACACATTTGAATTGATCTGACTGCTCAAGACATTTTATATCAGCAAATAAGTGCTAGCGGGAACAAAGAACAGATTTTATAAGAGATCACAAGATCAAGATTTAGACTGCCGTTAATTGCGCCTGAACTGCGATTTGTTGGGGTATTTTTAAACAGTTTGATTTAACCAATTAGGACATGTTCCTGGATCAACATTACTATCAGACAATCACAACCTAAACATTACCTAACCTAAACCTAACACTAAACCCACTCCAATATCAGATTAGATCCAATCTGACTGGTTGAAAAGAATTATGTTGAAGCTTGTAACCTACGCATAACCCTTCTCCTAAAATTGGACTGGCTGATCAGAACAGGTCCTACTTGGATAAATCACATTATGCATTTTAAATACAAGCTCCATCTGCCCTTCCCCCCATCCATCCATCCATCATCTGTCTCTAATGACTCAATCTAACTATCACAATCTGTCAGAGGTTAAAACTAAATTGTGTTTACTCTGGGTTCTGTTCGTGCAGTATTCCTGATCTTCCTGATACAACTGTAAATAACCAAATCATGGAGACACTGGATCTTCCCAAATTCAGTACTTTCTGCACTGACAGGAAGTATGACTGTAAAAATATTGACTGCAAGTATAATTTGACCTAGTTTCACATGGCCACACTTCCTCACAGCAAGATCCTAATTTCCCTCTGCAGAAAAACTTGAGACTGGCTCAACTAACACAAAACTCATGAGTTGTTCTAGAAAATGCCATTTTAATAGTAGCCAGCAATTTAAATCTTTTTTTTCCCCCTTCTACTTACTCAAAATACTGTGGTGTGTATTATTTTTTAGAGTGAATAAGTGCCTAATGTCTTATAAGCAACACAAATCTATGTCAAATAAGAATAAATGGGTCCTACGGACCTGGACACCAAACTGTGCATTACGTTTCACAAGCAACACAGGTAAATGTGGACTAAACCCACCTTATCCTCCATTCCCACATGTTTCAAGGCCTGGCGCCCCCTGTGGGAGAGGGCCAAGTTGATGCTACGACCCCTCACGACTTTGGCCTGCAGAATATCTAACGGGATTTCAAATGGACAGGTTAGTAAAACACAACTTATGGAAAAATGTGAAACCTTTAAGTTTACAAAATGAGACTGTGGTTGTCTACAGTGGTCCAAAAGGTATTTGTACAACAAAAGCCAAATCAAAAAAAATTTAAATGTCATTGCAACAGATTACAAATTATAAAAGTTTGTGTCATTTATTTTAAAGACAGCACAAGCCAACTTTTCAGGCAAAGAAAGGTTTGTTAGGTATTAAATGAAAAACAATAGATATGTTGTTTAAAATGATGACAAAACATATTTGGACATTCTCTGGTTGTCAAATGTTAGTGGAACATGTTCATAGTTAAAGGCAGAGTTCACCCAAAAATTAAAATTCTCTCATCATTTACTCACCCTCAACACAAACAAAGATTTTTTGAAGAATTTCTCAGCTCTGTAGGTCCATACAATGCAAATGGTGACCAAAACTTTAAAGCTCCAAAAAGCACATAAAGGCAGCATAAAGTAAAATGACCACAGTGGTTTAATCTATGTCTTCCAAAGCGATCCAATTGGTTTTGGGTGAGAACAGACCAAATTGTAACTCCTTTTTCACTATACATCTTGCCATTGCAGTCTCTAGGCACGATCATGATTTCAAGCTCGATTACACTTCCTAGTGCTTGACGCAGGTGCAGAGCCCTAAATGGTGCTATAGAAAGTTTAATTGAGTTTGAAATAATGATCACCAAGGTTGATGTCAAGATTTGTAGAGAAAAAGGAGTTACGTTTTGGTCTGTTCTCACCCAAAACTGATTGGATCACGTCAGAAGACATGAAGTCGTTTGGATTACTTTTATGCTGTTTTTATATGCTTTTTGGGGCTTCAAATTTTGGTCACCATTCACTTGCTTTGTATGAACCTACAAAGCTGAGATATTCTACTAAAAACCTTTGTGTTCTGCAGAAGAAAGAAAGTCATACACATCTGGGATGGCATGACAGTGAATAAATGAGAAGAGAATTTTCCATTTTTGGGTGAACTATCCCCTTAATATGATGAACTATACTGTGGTTACAGTGCTTGGACCTCTGTGTGAACTTAGGGGTCTTCATACATTCTCTAAAACTGACCTTAATGGCTCAGAAAAAGTGAAGTTAGTTCTGAGATAGATTGTAACAAAATTTGTTTGCAGATGCCACTAGGTATAGTATTTTGTTATCTAATGCAATGACATTTGGACATATTTGAGTATGACTTAAGTGTCCAAAAACTTGGTCTAAAGTCCTTCAACAAGTTTACTGTGTTTGTGAACATTGGGGTTACACTCAGTATGTTTACAAAGGAATAATAAACCTGGAGTCATAAAATTGAGATAGCTCATGTCTTCACCTTCTCGAGATTCAAAGACTGCAACGTCAAATCCTCGTTTTGCAAAGAAGCAGGCATTCAAAGATCCAACCTGAATTCAGATAATTAGAATAAATAATAACTGTGCATGTACTAAAAGTAAGTGTCTTTTTTTATGATGTCACTCCGTAAAACAAAGTGAGAAAGGCCAAAAGATTACTTTTAAAGGGGAAATGTAAAAATTGCGTAAATTCATGTTTCATTAAAAAAATAAAAAAAATAAAAAACACAACAGACATAGTTAAAGCTATCAAATAATGTGATTAAGTTGAGTATTGCGTTAATTATATCGTCAACATTATTTTTGGTGACTGTGCTACCTGAGAATGACCCCATTACAAACATACACCTCTGATAATGTTTCACAAAAGTGGCCATCAAACTACCTGAATATTCCGGGTTCAACACAATAAATAAAAATCTGGGTTTCAGTGAGGCACTTACAATGGAAGTGAATGGGGCCACTTTTTGGAGGGTTTAAAGGCAGAAATGTGAAGCTTATAATTTTAGAAAAGCACTTACATTAATTCCTCTGTTAAAACTCATGTATTATTTGAGCTGTACATTTGTTACAATTTTTTACATTCATTTTAGGGTTTTGGGTTTGTTGACATTACATCGTCATGGCAACAAAGTTGAGAAATTGGCAATAACTTTACACAGAAAAGGTTAGTAAGAGGTTTTATCACACTAAAATAACGCCAACACGCATGTTGTTTACGTCTTGTGGCTATACTTTTAAAACAGTGAGAATTTTAATGTTTTCTGATTGGCCCCCATTCACTTCCATTGTAAGCGCCTCACTTGAACCCAGATTGTTGCTTATTTGAAAGAAAAGGAGAGACGAGTTGAAATAAGTTTTTGTGGTAATCAATATTATGCCACAAATACTGTCGATTAGACTTAACTTGTATTGAACCCGGAATATTCCTTTAAACGTCGGTTCTTTCATGAATATTATTTTCTGCTCTTTGATCAAGCTAAATAGTAAGGATGCCCATACCTACACATGTAGTCCTATGTGATATAATGGCACTTATACACAGAGTTTCATAATCATTTTGTAAATTATTAACATGCTCCTCATGTCTGTTACAGACTATTAGAATTACTATCTCTGACTCAAAGTAACTAAAAATAACAATAGTTACATTGCAATGTTAACTAATTTGACACTTGTTATATAGACTATACATATAACTTTATAACCGATAAAAGCCTATAATGTTTGTGCAGGGACATACTTATACAATTGTAATGATTTTTTGGCATTTGTCAATTTTTCCTGTGCTTGATTGCTCAAATACTCAAACATCCTGGCAGATAAATGGGTGTAGAGGCTTTAATGCAGACAGTAGACGTTAAGTGAAAGCATTTTAAGATATGTAATCAAGTCATAAAGATGATTCTCACCAAACCTCCTCCCACAACCGCGATCACTTTCCTCTTACTGCCGCTTGACTTGTGTGTATGTGAGGAAACAGCCTCCATGTTTAATAATCCTGAGTTATTAAATGAGTGTAATAAGTAAATGAGGATCTGCTGGTGTCAGACTGTGACTGTGAGTTTCTGGGAGTATTTAAGCAGGATTATGAGGTTTTGTAGTTATGAAGGAGGAGCGATTCAGAGTCGTCAAACAACGGATCAGCCCCCGTTAGTAATAATCAAACCCAGCTAAACGCTTCACTAAAATAAAATTCAGTTTGTGTTTAATGTCATGGGAATAGTGTCAGGAATCAGTGTAGCCTATTTCATTGTTCATTTTATATGTCCAAAGAACATTAAAACTGATTTCAGAATGACAAAGCGAGATCGGTAGTGTCATAATTGACACTTTTATATTATTACTGTGTGTTAAATCAGTTCAAAACACGTGTAACACCACACCCTAGTGGAAATAATAAAAAACTCGTGAAAATGATGTACTTGGTGCATGTGCAGAGACTGTTTAGCCTGATGGGATGGACTAAGGATGCATAAAAAAAAAGTTCCGCCTCACAGGTAAAAGAGTCAATCACCTTTTAAATATAGACATCGCCTGTCAATCAATTTGAGAATACGCATGCGCATTGGCGGACCAGACTGAGAAATATCGTTTTTTATGGCGTGATCTGAGCTAAAGAAGCACAATTTATGATAGCATTATTGTCAGATTTGACAAGGTTCTTTGATTGTATCTTGACCAGCTGTTTTGGAGATTTTGGTCTTTCGCAAAAAGTACATAGGAGCTGTACTTTTATGCCGCTTATTAGATAGAAAATAGCTGTCCAGGCTGCCCAGGAGCGTTCCAAAAATGGCCGCCGAGTGAACTTACTTGCCTTGAAAACAGCTTTGATGAATGTAGTTGTGGAATATTAGTATTGATTTTCAAATACAAATAAATAAATCCAATAAATCCTCTTCCTACTTGCTTCGGACTGAATCTGTTGCCGTCGTAATTTAGACTAATCAAAACCTAAATCAATTTACGTAACGTTTTAATATATAAAAACTGCCGTGACCCGGATTCGAACCGGGGTTGCTGCGGCCACAACGCAGAGTACTAACCACTATACGATCACGGCGAGCTACCTAGAAGGTGCTTTGCTTCTGCAAAATTTAGTGTATTTATTTTAGTGTATATTCCAAAGTTAAACATTTTATTTAAAACTTGTGCATGAAAATGTAAAATAAAGATATACAAATAAAGACTACTTTGTTTTAATTAAAAAAAAAAAAAAAATCAAGAACATGAACGTGCTCAGACTCCACCTAAATTGCAGTACAGAAAGTCTTTGAGTCATTCCAAATTACTTTAATGATGTTTACACATAGCCTAATTAAGTCCTACAAAGTGGAAAGGTTAATTCATGGCATCATTTGCAAAATTTAACGGATTTAATTTAATTTTCAGGGGTATTTTTTTTTTATGTTTGTCAGGGCATTTTTTTCTAAACATATACAAAAATATAATATCACTCTTTTATTTATATACTTCAGTTTAATCAATTAATTCACATAAATTCTCAATCTAAATCATTCAGAATATAGTACCTCCTACCCATAAAATTAAATCAACATCAATTCATATTTTATGTCATAAGTTGTATAACTAGGCTTAAAATAGAATATTAAGAACTGTTATAAATAAAAAACTGAAAAATTCATTACGGCATCATGCCCCCTCAAAAATCTGAAGCTGCATGATGACTCTGTATACATTAGTGTAGATTATGCTTTAAAATGTTGATGTTTATGACCATGTCATTTGTCTACCCAATTACATTCGATGTTGTCACCATCATGGCAAATGGATGATATTCGGTGATTAGAGCAGTAAGAGATGATGTCCAAACGTTTTAATATTATTTGTATGTAGTTGACATTTGACGTATGACTTGTCCATTATAACAACAGAAAGAAAGAAAGAAAGAAAGAGCAAGCTAAAGCATGAACAAACAAAAGAAAGATAGAATGAATGAATCAGTTTCTCTTTAAATAGTCGTGTTCCCCCCTAAGCATGAATGTAGGTGCGGTCTGTTTTGTAACGTCAAACGTAGGCAAGACATAACTAAGCAATTTCAGCGATGTCAGGAAACTAAAGCGTATTTAAAAATATTTTGCGAAAACAATTTATGTTTTATATGATTATAGTTTACAAAAAAAAGAAAATCTAACTTTGAATTTAAATGAATAAACAGCACATAAAAGCTGTTCCTGTCATGCTCTGAAATCGATTGGTTGTGTCTGTAGAAATAATGGCGTCCTCGTTCTGACGTCTTCATGAGAGTTTTGTTGTCCAGCAATGAAGTATGCAAAAATGTGTTAGCCGGTGGGCCTTTACAGCGAGATATCTTCCGAATTTATGATATTATCCACAGTTTTTCTTCGAAGTATTAGGTAAGTGTCAACTATATACTTATGGAGTGTATTGGTTTGCTTTTATTCGCTGGGCTCATGTGCTGCTCTCGCGCTAGTTAGCCTCATCGCGGGACGCTCGCGACACACCGCGTTTCATCATATTGTATCATATTTTCATGTTTTAACATGTAAGATGATTTAAACTCAGTAATATTTCACTATTTCGGTATAACTCAACAGTAAATCAATGTAATGATGAAAGTCACATGCAAACCCTTGAAGCCGACTGTTTCAAACCGGGCTAAACTTAAACCAAAGGACTTTACTTACTCCTAATAAAAGGACTAGATTTACACGTAACTTGGTCTTACACTGAAACTAAGTTACTGAACCAAATTTACACGTAAGTTTAGTCCATTAGTTTACTTACATTTTAAGCACTCCCAAAGGACTAAACTTCTTGTTGTTTTTTTTAAACTAAAGGATTGACTTCACAGCTCTCATGTTGTTCTTTATGTAGCGTATTTGCCCTTAAAATGTGTCTTTATTGCACTATATTGTCATTTTTTACTAAATAATGTACAGTATATGCTGATAAATCTTAAACTTAAACGCACTTAGAAGGTTTGAAGGAAACTGCATGAATAAGAAATGTGAATATACTGTATATGGCAATCTGGGCATAATACACCTAGTGTATCTATAGTGTAGTCTATTTTTGATAAGATGTATTATTTTAATACTTGGGTTTAGTGAGCCATTTAAAGGCATAGTTCACACAAAAAGAAAATTCTCTCATTATCTACTCTCCCTCATGCCATCCCAGATGTGTCTGACTTTCTTCTGCAGAACACAAATAAATATTTTTACAAGAATATCTCAGCTCTTTTGGTCCATACAATGCAGGTGAATGGTGACCAAAACTTTGAATATCCAAAAAGCACAAAGTCAGCATAATCTAATCAGCGTAATCCAAATGACTCCAGTGGTTAAATCCATGTCTTCTGAAGCAATATGATAGGTGTGGAATAAAAACAGATATATAAGCAGATGTAGGCTATAAACAGATTATTTGTCACATTTATTATATATCTCAAATTTCACTTCTTTTGTTTTTTGGCAATTTGTCTTAAATATTGATCTGTTTCTCACCGGCACCTATCATATCTCTTCTGAAGACATGGATTAAACCGCTGTAGTTGTATGGATTACTTTTATAATGCCTTTATGTGCTTTTTTGACCTTCTGAGTTCTGGTCACCATTTGCTTGCATTGTATGGACCTACAGTGCTGAGATATTCTTTGAATTTCATTGTGTTCAGCAAAAGAAAGAAAGTCATACACATCTGGGATGGCATGAGTGTGAGTAAATTCCGAGAGAATTTTAATTTGGGGGTGAACTGTCCCTTTAGGAGTTATGTTTTTTTTTTATATGGACCAACCTCTTGTCTTAAATCAAAGCTCATAAATGAATGTCTTTGTTTGTCCAGAGGTCTCTCGACTCTGTCCGTCAGAATGAGTGATCCGGCAGTGATGAGGGTGGTGAGCACTATCATTCGCTCTCCAGAGGACAAACGGGAGTATCAAGGACTTGAGTTTACAAATGGCCTGAAAGCCATATTGATCAGTGACCCCACCACTGACAAATCATCAGCTGCACTGGATGTCCACATAGGTAAACAGAACATTTTTTTATTATTTGCTCCATGTAGTTTATTGGTCCCCTTACATATCAGTAAGTGCACTTATGGCTTTCTACTCCTATGTATTTTAATACCAGACATTTATTACTGACCTGAAGGACATGTCAAGTCTCCATTATTGGCCATCATTAACTTCATTTAACACAATTGAATGGTTTGCCTCAGTATGTCTGTCTCTGTAACTTTCCCCCATTCTTCCTCCGGTCCACAAAAAGCATTTATTTTAATAACCTTGGCATCTAACCTTGTCCTGGTTTTATGCCTTTTATACTGTGGAGAGACACTCAAAAAGCTCATGAGAGTTTTGAATAATTTAGTTTCTGAACAGGCCGTTCTGTAAAAGCTGGTAACACATGCCAAGTTGAATCTTTTCAGGGGGAAAAAAAACAAGAAGTAACTTGTACAACCAAACAGTTCATTTGAGTTAGGCTAGTTTGCCGCCTACTATGTCAACACAGACCTTTGGGTGGAGTTGCCAGATGTTAGGCAGTACAGATTTGAACAACTAAATCACTTTTTAGAGCACTGTATGTAAAGAATGATACTAAACATGGCATTGTTTACTTTGTCTTTGTTAATGTTTAACGTGGATATAGGAGAGCTGACGTGGTCGTGTCATTACTAACCTTTTATTACTTGCTCATCGCACTTTTAAAGAAGTGTTTCGTTAATAAGTCCAAGAACACTACTACTGAACAAATGAGGTCATGTTTTTTCCTCTTTCTTAGACTTGTTTAAATTGCACATAATTCTGATTTAAGTGAATAGTTCACCCAAAAATGAAAATTTCTCCCGTGGAACACAAAAGGAGATGTTACGGCCCAGCACACTTCATCCAAAATCAAAGAATGAACGGATGTGATGTAATTTAGAACAAAATCTCACCAAAACAAAGGTGTTTTTGAGTTTGTTTCTGTGGTTCGTAACAGCTCACCAGTGGGGACTTTCAGGAAAACTTCTAATAGGCTGCTCAACACCTTACTGCCATTGGTCCATGACCAACATCAGTAGGTGTGACCTGGAGCTCCACCTGTTTTGAGGCCGACAGCAACATGAACACATCTGCATGCAGAGTTATTAGCAAGCTGGTGCAAATTTAACATCATCTTTCTGATCATTTGCGTAGACGCATTTTCCAAGAACATGTCGTGCCTTTTTATTTATTTTTTAGTAAGTCTACAAAAGGAGTCAAATCTACTCAAATGCTCTTAAGTGCCTCTTAAACACTCTGTTGTTTGATTTGCTGCTTCAGTCATGTGCTGTCTGCAGCCGAATGCCATTCACACATCTGCCCATATTAAGGAATGCAAATCATTCTTGTGTCTGTATTCTAACTATTAAAGGAACAGTGAAAAATTATTATTTTATTTTTTAGACAGTAAAAAATGGAAATTCTCTCATCATTTACTCTCCTTCATCCCATCACCGATGTGTATGACTTACTTCTGTAGAACACAAATGACGATTTTTACAAGAATATCTCAGCTCTGTTGGTCCATACAATGCAAGTAAATGGTGGCCAAAACTTTGAAGCTCCAAAAACCACAAAGGCAGCATAAGAGTAATCCATAAGTCTCTAGTGGTTAAATCCATGTCTTCTGAAGAAATATGATAGGTGTGGGTGAGAAACAGATCAATATTTGTCATTTTTTACTATACATTTTCACTTTCACATACTTTTGTTTTTGGCAATTCACATTCTTCATGTATATTGCCACTTACTGGGCAGGGAGGAGAATTTATAGTAAAAAAGGACTTAAATATTGATCTGTGTCCTCACCACACCCATCATATTTCTTCAGCAGACAGATTTAATCACTGGAGTTGTATGGATTACTTTTGTGCTGTCTTTATGTGCTTTTTGGACCAAAAAAGTTCTGACCACCATTCACTTGCATTTTTGGACCTACAGAGCTGAAATATTCTTCTAAAAATCATCATTTGTGCTTGCAGAAGAAAGTCATACACATCTGGAATGGCATGAGGATGAGTAAATAATGAGAATTTTCATTTTTTGATGAACTATAACTTTAACATTCTTTTATTCACCTATCTTTGCAATAGTATCGGTGTCATCATAAATTACAATAACAGAGTGTGATCGGCACATATTATGGCCACGTATAGTGTATTAGCGTCATGAATGCAAAAGGTAAACATGAATTACACATTACCTACTGCATGTATATTGCTTTCATCCTCAATTAGTAATAACCCTGTAACAGTTCAGGAAAGGAGGATGCGGGAACCGGAGTAATGAACAATTAGACTTTAATGAGACTCCAACATAAACTGAAACGTAACGACACACACACACAGAGCGACCTCATGCATCTCGCTCTCTCTGGCGTCCCCGGCTCGTACATCCTCTCAGACCGGCCACGCCCTCCTCCTCGTCACAAACCCCTTTTTTTACTGATCTCGTGTGAATTCTCATAGAATGAGGCATGAAGTCATTGATAACACTTTAATGTTATATTACTTTTTAATTTTTATGTACTCTTGAGGGTCCTCATATTTAAATGTACCTCTAAAAGTGCGACCCCCCCCCCAGCGGCATGGTCAGTGTCTGAATGTTCTCAAACTGTACGTTGTTTCTCTTTTGGCTCTGAGTGAAGAACGAATGTTCAGTCTCAGTCAACATTCACATTCATTACATGGAAAAAAGATAAAAGGAAAGTGAATAGTGACTGAGACTGTCATTCTACTTAGTATCTTTTGTGTTCCACTTAAAGTAAGCCATACTGGTTTAGAACAAGGGGTGAGTTGATAACAATTTTCATTTTAGGGTAAACTATATACCTTTTTTAAAGAATGACAATTTTTTAAGCTTGATGCCGAGTTGCTGTAAGTGTGGGAAGAGAGGATGGAAAATGGGATATTTTGCCTCCATTCATATCCATCATTTTGCATCCAGTGGTCAAATGCATTCATTTACGATTCACTACATAGTGAAATGCCACATAGTTCATTGTGTGGGGATAGAAATAAGAATTAAGAGTTAATTATGTAGATATAGGCTAGCCATAGACACTACTGCATATTCATGTATGACGTCATT
This sequence comes from Myxocyprinus asiaticus, assembly GCF_019703515.2. Lineage (NCBI taxonomy): Eukaryota > Metazoa > Chordata > Actinopteri > Cypriniformes > Catostomidae > Myxocyprinus > Myxocyprinus asiaticus. Next base: position 40,148,278 of record NC_059366.1, read on the forward strand.
TACACGTCTCGCAAAAAAAAAAAAAAAAAATTATGAAAACATTACTTCTAATCTGATTTGACTTTTAGACTGAAAATTATTTTCAAAACTATAATATACAGTATTTAATGAAATATACATTTAAATAAAAGATGTAAAACATAGGGGAATCACTCCTAAGCCAATCCTTGGTCATTTGTTGCATTGAAATGAATTTGTGTAAAAATTGGACCGTTTACAGAAATTAGTTCTGCTCTTGTTTAGGCCCGTGCTTTGCATCTGATTGGAAAACAATCCATTTTCATGCCTTTCTGTTTTGAGTGGGACGCCAAATAATATTTTGATATTTTATTCAATATTTTACATATTTTATTTGGATATTTGCTTTCTGAACAAAGACTACAGGGTCGGAATTGCTGACTAGTATATTATGATGCACCTGGCACTAGTTGCTCTAATTCCTTTGATACTGTAGCTTACCTTGCTGACCTTTGTGTATCAGGATTTGAATAAGTATGAGGCACTTTAAAAAGCCTGAACCTGCTGTCATCAACTGAATAGATTTGACACTGAGTTCCAGTTTGTGAAGTGCTTAAGATTCAGTATTGTTGTGGCAAAACCTACAAGCAAACAATGTTTTCTTGATCCTCTCTTCTTGCTGTCCTGCAGGTTCTTTGTCAGATCCTGAAAACATTGCAGGGCTAGCCCACTTCTGTGAGCACATGCTGTTTCTGGGCACAGAAAAGTACCCCAAAGAGAACGAGTACAGCCAGTTTTTGAGTGAGCACGCTGGCAGCTCCAACGCCTTCACCAGCGGAGAACACACCAATTACTACTTTGATGTATCCCATGAGCATCTGCAAGGGGCTTTGGACAGGTAAATTAATCCAAAAAGAAGCTCGAAATGAGGAATTGTTTAATTATTAAAGCGTCATCTGGAATGCTGGATTGTTTTAAATGCCCATGTGAGCCCTGTGTATGAACTTATGAAATGGTGAAAAGGCTTCGGACCTTCAGGTGTCACGCTGTCTGTCGGTGTCCAGGAGGAATCATGTTGCTCTGTTTTGGGATGTACACCGGAGAGTTCAATTATAGCCCTATATACACTATATACAGTGTGACCCAGAACACCACATGCTCATTTGAATGATTCATGATTAATCTCAAACAACTTGGTCTTGACTCTGTATCTTGAAAAAGTTCACCCATGAAATGAAAATTCTGTCATTAGCACACCTTCATTAGCAACCTATATGCTGTCTTTTTTTTCTGTGGAGTACAAAAGCAGACGTTTTGAGGAATTTAGACCCTTCTCTTTTTTTTTTTTTATGCAACAACAGTTCATATTGACCACAGCTTAATGTCCATTCCACATATTCATATTAGCGCACCACATTCAGTGTTGTTGACGCATCTAAAGGCTTATTTTTTTATTTATTAAATTGAGCACAAAGGCAGATGATAACTGAACCAGTGTGCATGTCTCGCCGCACCTGACAAACTATTTTATGACATATTTTTATATTTTAGTTTTGTTGGTATCATGTGAAGGATATTCCACATATGTGTCAGCATGCTAAGTTTTAGAAGACAAACTAGGTATCCTAGATAAACCTCTGATGGTACATTCCCATTGTGGAAAAAGTTAGAAGACGTGCTCATTCCGACAGTCACTGATGCTTTCTTAAGCAGACAGTTTGTTTGACTTTATGTACACTATATGGCCAAAAGTTTGTGGACACCCCCTTCTAATTAACGAATTTGGTTACTCCATTAAATCCAGTAAAGAAAAATCTTAATGTTTCTTTGTGTAATGGCTTGGGCTTTGTGTGCTTCCAAATTTGTGGCAACTGTTTGGGGATAGCCCTTTTCTGTTCCAGCATGACAGTTCCCCTGTGAACAAAGTGAGGTCCATAAAGAAATGGTTTACTGTGTCTGGCGTGGAAGAAATTGACTGGCCTGCACAAAGCCCAGACCTGAACCCCACTGATCGCTTTTGGGGTGAACTGGAACAGCAACTGTAAGTCAGGCCCCATTGACCAACATCAGTTCCTGACCTCACTGATAGCCTTGTGTCTGAATGAGAGCAAATCCCTGCATCCATGTTTCTACATAGAGTATAGTGAAAGCCTTCCCAAAAGAGTGGAAGCTGTTATTACAGCAAAGGGGGAAATTGAGGCCTAAGGTTTTGAAATCAAATGTTCATCAAGCACATATGGTGTCCACAAACTTTTGGCCATATAGTGTGTCAAAGTGTCAGTTTTTTCTTAAAATTCAAATTAAACCTGTTTTTGTAGTTCCCAAAAAGTTACTGCCCCAGTGGCAGTGTTTAATTTACTTGACAACCAATTGTTTTTTTTACTTTCATTTGGTGCTTTTGTGAATGCACCAGGTTCAGGTTCATTTGCTCTAAATACATCTCTTGCATACTGGTTTGATTGTGCAAAAATTCTTCAGACTCTGTGTTGTGTACATTATTTGCATGGCAGTTGCATGCTGACAATTACATTCATGTTGATTTACATACGTTTAAAAGTTCAGATTTTATTTATTTAAAGTTTTTCTAACATGAACATGGATCATTCTGCCGCTGTAGGTCGACATTTTCAGGTTGAAAATCCAATGCCTTATATTCCACTACACATACATTTATACATTGTGGTTACACATTTGAATATTGTGAAGGATCTTTTTCCAGTTCTTTGCTGTAATTCACACTATTCAAAGTGTAGTTAAATAAAAACTGACTACGGACATTGAGTATCTGCAATATATTTGCAGTGTTTTTGCTGGCGATTTCAAAATTAAGCAATATTCTAACTATCATAATCATTTAAATATACTTCTTATAATTTATTAAATTTTAAGACTCATTAGACTAGTTTTGCGATCCCTTCCTGTCTCGTGACTTTGGTTTATTAAAGATGTTGCAGTAGCATCTCTGATTTAAATTCAGTAGCAAAACTGGTGTTAGATTAGGCAAGTTCAACTAATTTGGTGAGTTAGTTTAAAATGCAATAGATATATATTGCATGAATTAACTCTTCCACAATTCATTTGTCGTTATTCCTAATTTAGGTTGTTATTGCTGTTTATTCCTGTGTTGTTATATTGGTGCATGCATATAAATGAAAAATTCCATATGACTAAAAATTAAATGGCAATTTAGTGGAAAAATAGTGAAAACGTTAAAAACATGCCTTTGATTATTTTTAATTTTTCTGTATTTTATTTCTTGGTTTCATTTTTAGTGTTTGTGTTTATCTACCATTGCTATTTGTTTCCTCTGATGGGGGGGGGGGCAACTTTTTGAGCCATTTCAGAGCAAATAATTATAGGGATATACTGTGTATTGTATATCAAAAGGCTAAAAAATGTTAAGATAAATGTTATGGCTATATCACCAAGACCTAATGGTGTTTTACTGTCTCTTCCCCAGGTTTGCCCAGTTCTTCCTCTGTCCTCTGTTTGATGAGAGTTGTAAGGACAGGGAGGTGAACGCAGTAGACTCGGAACATGAGAAGAACCTCATGAATGACGCTTGGAGACTGTTTCAGCTGGAGAAAGCCACTGGGAACCCCAAACACCCCTTTAGCAAATTTGGCACTGGTACGGAAATGCTACTAACCTGATATAATCGTATCTCTGTATTCGTATTATAATTTCCTTTTTCTGGATTTTGATAAAACAGTATATATATTTGAAGAAAAGTTGGAAACATGCCACTTTCCCCAGAGAATGCGGAAAAAATGTCTATACTTTATCCTTGGTGAAGGACAGTATAAAGCTGGAGGTTAATCTGATTTGAGAAGATTTATCTGTGCTCTGAATAGCCAGATGGTGGTGGCCTTGAGTTATGTATGGCTTGTTTGCTTTAGAAAAACTTTCATGTTAGCCACGGTGCCATAAAATTAGTTTTGTGGGCGATGACTGATATAATAACTGAATATACCCTACAATTGTATACACAATAAAATTTGTAAGCATGTTTGTGATGTACATATTATTGCTTAAACTTAATTCACATTGTTGTTAAATAATGTTGGTGGGTTCCTAGTGGTCAGAGAGGTGCCCTGTAATAAATATCTGATGTTTTTTATTGGTTTATTTGTATTTTTGTTAAATATGTCCCTTTTTTGTTTTTTGTTTTTTTTTTTGTTTTTTTGGTTTAGGTAATAAGTTAACACTTGAGACAAGGCCATCTCAACAGGGCATTGACATCCGTGAGGAGCTGCTTAAATTTCACTCCACCTACTACTCCTCCAACCTGATGGCACTGTGCGTGCTGGGCAGAGGTCAGTCACCATCCACAAATACAGCTACAGAAAAAGCCTGTTTTGTCTTGAACTCATTTTCTTACATTTGATATCTCACTGGAGAATCATTTCTTGTTCACTTTATTTCTTTCAAATTCTTTCCATTTTCAATGCTCTACAGTTACTACACTCACATCTGTGCTGTATGTTAAAATATTCTGCAGTACTTTTTTATTAATTTGAACTAACCTCAGTTTTTTAGTCATAGATGTTGCTGGCAGTTAAGCTAATGATCTGTGAGCTCCACACAACACGCACTGGATTTCTAAGTTCAGGCTCAGTCTGATGCTAAATCTTTCATAAGAGCTGCCTGGAATGCAAAGATGATTACATGTGTTCATCCATGGTTTAACGTTGTGTCTCAAAAACCTTTGCCAGAGACATTGGACCAGTTGACGTCTATGGTGGTAAAGCTTTTCGGAGAGGTGGAGAACAAGAGTGTTCCTCTTCCGGAATTCCCTACACACCCTTTTCAAGAGGAACATCTGAGGGTGAGATTTAATGCTTCTCTCTAACCCTACATCCTTAAAGCCTTCTTATTGTCTCTAGCATTTGACATCTCCCATTTTTCCATCTTCCTTGCAGCATTTTTACAAAGTCGTGCCTATCAAGGACATTAGAAACCTGTATGTGACCTTCCCCATCCCAGACCTGCAGAAGTACTACAAGTCAAACCCTGGACATTATTTGGGCCATCTGATCGGACATGAAGGTCCAGGGAGTCTTCTGTCCGAGCTCAAAGCTAAAGGTGACCGTATCCATCAGAAACACTTGCTTATTCTCTTATTTCTAATGAGTGTTGCATTCTAAGGTATACATCACTATTACTACTGCCCATGCTTGGGAATTTGAACAAACCCTTTAAGTATAAAAATTTCGGCACGCAACTCCTCCCTGTCTGTTTTCATAAGATTTTTAAAATTGATAATTTATTAAAGGATTAAATTTGACCAGACCCACAACTGTACATTTGTGGTTGGAGGTTATTTCACTTGGAAAACAGTTTCATTCATGGATGCTCTCTATCTCTTCTCAGGATGGGTGAACACACTTGTCGGAGGCCAGAAAGAAGGAGCCAGAGGATTCATGTTCTTCATTATTAATGTGGACTTGACAGAAGAGGGACTCTGTAAGCATCTAGAGTGTGTTTGTTGGTGCTGGTTAGTGTGTTTTTGGTGGTTTGAGCTGTTTTTCCTCTGTCTCTAGTGCATGTCGAGGATATCATCTTTCACATGTTCCAGTACATTCAGAAGTTGCGGACAGAGGGGCCTCAGGAGTGGGTCTTTCAGGAGTGCAAAGTATGAATGTGTTTATATACATTAAAATACGTTAGTTTACGTAAACTGGGAAATTACTCAAGGGGAAAATTACTGCATGTATTTGACCTTGTTTTAGTCACACGGTCATGGGAAAAACCTGGAAATGTCCAAACACAAAACTGGCTTGTGTTAATGTGTGTTTTTTTTGTTTTTTGTTTTTTTACAGGATTTGAATACAGTGGCTTTCAGATTTAAAGATAAGGAACGTCCACGTGGATACACATCTAAAGTGGCTGGACTACTGCATGTAGGTGTCTTGAAAAGTTGTCACCATGGTTACACTTGCTCGTTTCATCACCTGTAGTCAGGGCGTTGCTCTGTGTTTTGTCAAGCGTTCATAGCCAATTGGAACACTGGAATACTTCTTACGTCATTATTTTTTTAAATGGAATATGGAGCAGTATGCAAGCAATAATTGTATCAAACTGTACTGTCTAAAATAGTGGTCACACGACCTCACTAGCTGTGTTCCACTGTCGGGCCAAATGAAGGCATGCTAGTGCGTGCCAAGGCCAGTTGCGTTCCCACTGTCACTTCCGGGGCTTATTCGGGTCCATTGGTGTTTGGCCCGCCGGTTACCCTTGGGCCAAAGAATGCCAACTGGGGATTGAGGCGCGGTCAATGTCAAAGGCGGAGTTTATCGAGACACTCGTGCTATCGAGAAACTCGTGTTTCATTCAAGTCGGATGTGGGATATTCCTACTTGAATTCTCAAACTCCGACCATTAAGGTATTCCATTGCTAGATGCTTGGAAAATTACGTTTAAACAACCAAAACTGCAACACTCCCGTTAGCATAACAGGGCTTTGACTTTCATAGCAACCTAACTGATAAACAATGCTGCTGCGCTAGAGAGTGTAATTTACTGTTTTGTTCACCAGTCTCTGCAAACTTTTGTTTAACAAGCTTTAATATCTTGTAATGTAGGAACTTTGACTCATTGATTTGATATAATTTCATAAAAGTGGATGTTTATCACTAACTTTGTAAATCTCTGAGTGACAACATACTTGTGACATCACACACCTGCATCTCAGAGAAAAAAAAATTGTGGACACATTACAAATCCATTAAGATGCACAATGGGCAAAGCGGTGCCCAATGGAAGAACTTTCCATGGTTTGAGATCATGGACGGTGTGCTGGTACATTGTCATGCTGTTAGTGGAGAGACCACTCGAGACACCATGGCAGTTAAAGTCAGTTAGGTGTCAACGTTAAATTATCTTGCTTGCTAGCTAATGTTTCCATACAATATAAACTTTATATTCTAGATAACTCAATAACATGCGTGTTTGTTTTGGCTTGTGAAATGGGCGGGTGTGTGATGTTTCCACCAGGACGGCATATTAAAGGCAGGTTTTAGGGGAAAGCTGCGGAGCTTTTGGCTCTATGGTAGGAATGCAGAGCGATTTTGGTCTCGAGGCTATTGACCCCGGCTGACCAGTTTATTGCCCTGGCTTGCACTGGCCCGATAGTGGCTACTGCAATGTTGTTTGTTTAAAGTTGCACTCAGTAATTGTTTCCCCGTTAATAAAAAGTTTTACTCCTAAAGAAATGAATTGTAATTCTGAAACATACACAGATCAGTTTTTTTTATTTTTTTTATGCCAATTTGGTATCTTTTAGCAGTCTGATCAAATAAAGAGTGAAGAAAGATGCTAAAGTCACAGTTAAGATTATTTCCAATTAATTTGTCTATTTGTAAATTGAAAATTGAATGCATTGCATTGTGAAATACAGTACCCAGCGCATTGTCATTTGGTTGCATACTGCGCATTTTGGCAAATGTAGTAACTCGTGTAGGTATTCCATGCATGCAGAAAAAAGCATACTGTGCACAGTATTCATACTGCAAAAGAAGACTAGTATGGTATTTCGAACTACTTAATCGTAGAGAATATACCCTCATCATTATGTAATCATATTGTTAACATAGCAACAGAGATGAGCACTAGAGGGGCTAACATGTCAGCTTTAAAGACTATGAAGATATGATATTCATTATGAGCCAAACAAACACCCCGTTTCGGTGTATGAATGCTGAAATTTTCCTCTCTGTGTGTCAGGATTATCCACTTGAGGAGGTACTAGCTGCAGAATACTTGCTGGAAGAATTCAGGCCAGATCTCATAGAGATGGTGCTTGATAAGCTGAGACCAGAGAATGTCCGGTAAGCACACACAGACATACAGTATATGTAAGCTCTACATGCCAGGCAACGCCCTGCAACATCTAGGGGTTTTTTGGAAATTCATTCTAAGCATATGAGCCTCTAAACATCCCTTTTCAAGCATCATCATTTTCCAAAGTATGCTGTTCTGGAGAGCATTGTCGAATCTGTTTTAGGTGGTTTTGGTGGAGGAAAATCCCATTCTAGTGTCTATGAGAGGCATAAACAAAACAAAATCTATGTATTTTCAAATAAAAACATATTAATGTTAATGTGGCCCAAGCATAATAGCTAAGAGAATGTACAGTATATGGAATCATTTAAACTGTCAGTTTGCAGCCTGCTATGACATCGGGACTTTTCATTGGCAGCACCTGATGAAAATAGTGCTGTTGATCAACTCGTTTGACCTAAAAGATGTTTTGTTTCCCCTCAGGATGAGATTAGTTTAACAGACTTTCAGCAATTGGCCACATTCTTCAAAGAGCCACAGAAGGAGCTTCATATTTGATCCCTTGCAAAGCAAATATCAGCGCTTTTCATGTATCACTGCTCAGGGCCAAACTAGCCACAGATTGGTTACAGTCTTTATATCTGGTTTAGAAGTGTGCTTTGAGGCTGGATGTTCTTACTGTGTGTGTTGGAAAAATCCCACCTCAGCTTCTCACAAATGTGAAGAAGCCTTTGAAATTCAACTTCCTTTCCAGCTTTCAGAGAGCCTCTCTGTTTGAACTGCATCTCGAACCCTGCCGTTCCTGCTTTCGTATTACCTGTGTTTTCTTCGGGAAGGATGAATAAAGATATACCAGAATTAAGCTTGTAGGATTTCTCTGTATTGTCATTGTGATTGATGTTGAGTGATAATTCAAGTTTCAGCTAGTTAAATGAATGAACTTATGTATGATGGAGATATCTTTGTGTTTCAAAACCATCTGGATCGCTGTGATAAAGATTTTGATTTTAACTCGCTGCTTGTCACCTTTCAGATTATTTCGTAAAAACAAAGCCGAATGCACACTTGTGCTCGGATATCCCATTTCAGCTGCTTACTTGCTTAAGTGATTGAAATAAAACTTTTATATTTCAAATGATTGGATTCCATTAACATCACAAATATTAGGTAAAAATGCTGTAGTGAGGTTTTGTAGTATTTTTTGTTGTGACCCACCAGTTACCTTAAATGTTACTGTGAAAAAATTACTGTGTGCACCTTTTTATCAGAGTTTTCACAGAGTCTGCGTTTAATGGACTAATTCGGGAAACCGTGTTCTAGCTTTTTGACAGAACTTATTCTGGGCTCCCTTATGTACTTGATTGATTGCAGCTGAGTTCAGAATAGCAGGTCATTGTCCCAAAAGTTCTTTATTGATCAGGGCAGTCTAAATTGTTCTAAAATAGAGCATTGATCTAGAGCCCAGCACTGTAGATTGAGAAGCTGCTGGAAACTCAAGCCTTTGATGCAATTACCATGCTTCACCAATTTACCAAGCAAGTGATCTGGTAAAAGCAGAATTGCACCGTTCATTTTCCCAGAGGGAATTGGTGAGAAATGGACAGTGTCATGTCGTGTCTGGTGCAGTGATCTATAACAATTCCTCTGGGTTAACTTTTTTTTTTTTTCCTCTTAGGGTTGCTGTTGTCTCCAAATCATTTGAAGGACAGACGGACAGGACTGAAGAGTGGTACGGCACACAGTATAAGCAGGAAGCCATTTCTGATGAGGTCATTAAGGTGAGACACATTTGATTGTTTGTTTGTGTTTGTTTTTTTTAGTTAATATTCTGTTTTATAGGTTGCTTCTGTGTCAAAATACTGGAGCTCTTTTCTGATTTAAAAATGGCATTAGAAAGGGTACAATAAATTCTTTAATCCAGAACTTGGGGTAGTGGTTTTTATGTTTTTAACTATTAAAAATATGTTGGTTTTAAACCCTGCAATGGGCAATCTGTTTACTATCTGCATTTTGTCCTTGAGCAATGGGGACTGTTTTTAAGTGATTTGAATATTTTTGATATTGAGTCTCTTAACCACTACTCTACCACCATTTTAATTAGCAAACTTCAATTTAAATGTGTGGTTTAGTTTATTAAATTTTACATTTAATCACAGCATGTTTTCCCCTCCAATTCTCATTACCATTATGCTGAAAATCTCATTCTTATTACTGTAATGTGAGGAAATACATGATAATTTTAAATTTGTCTTGAAGTATACCGAGATACATATTTGTAACATTATACCTTGAAGTATTTTTATCAAGTTAATTTTTTACAGTACTTATTATCTCTGGTTACTCTGTGTGTTATAAGAAGAATTGTCTGTTTCAGAAATGGCAAAATGCAGACCTAAATGGAAAATTCAAGCTGCCAATGAAGAATGAATTCATTCCAACCAACTTTGAAATATACCCTCTAGAGAAGGATTCCCCTTCCGCCCCCACTTTAATCAAGGTGCATTTTTGTTTATTGTTCAATCATAATTGTTCTGTTTTAGTTGCATGTACTTTCAAAAATGTTGTTTTTTGAACAGATACAAAAGTGTGAAATTCAGACATGCGAGTGTTGTCCATGGTTCTGCTGCCTGTACGTTTTGTAGAATCCCTCATTTGACAGTTCACACTTTATCTGTCTTGTCTTTTCTTAGGATACAGCAATGAGTAAAGTTTGGTTCAAACAGGATGACAAGTTTTTCCTGCCAAAGGCTTGTTTGAACTTTGAGTTCTTCAGGTAGGTTCCCACAACATATCACCTGTAATGTCACCAAGTTGTAGCTCATGTCTGTTTAAAGCTGCTGTTCTTAAAAGCAGTATGTACTAGTTTTCCTGTCATTGTCCTGTTAAAGAAGTGTCCTTTACTGAAAATTGAATTTCATATTTATATGCCATATTTAAGGAGTTTCTTTGCTGTTCAGCAGCCAGACAGAAGTTAAAATCTATAATTATTTACCCAATTGAAGTCACACATTACTTTTTTTAATTAACATTGTAACTGTGTTGCTTTTATTTAAAGATAAATCAATTAAAATTCATTCTAAAATGACCTCTCCGTTCACTGTAACAGTCATGTTGGCCTACGCAGTGCACGTGTTTGTTCTGGTCAGACTTGAGCAAAGTCTTGCATTTCACTGTTATGAGAAATATGAGAAACTCAACCAACTGATGGTGAGATAAAGTAACACAATGTTTTGTAATTGGTTATTTTAACAGTGGTAGTTCAATAATAATGTAAAAAGTACTATAAAGTAATTTTTCCCAGCACTGCTCAATGTCAAATCTTTCTTTGGGAAAGAAACAACTACAAACTCATTAGTATAAGTCTCTTATTAGGAGAACTGTTCAATTACTGTATATGATATTGTGGTTTAGATTTTAAAGGGTAAATCCCATGAATACACATCCAGGTCACATTTCACCCTAAAATCAAAGAACTGAAATAAGAAATTAGATTTTGCTTTAAGAAAACAAAGGCTGTATCAGGTTTTGTGAGATTCACCCAAATGTACTTCATCTTCATTTGAAGAAACTTCCTAGTAAGTTCTCTTGTAACTTCTCTGCACCCATTAGGAAGTCACTTTTAATTGCATCTCGGAACATTTTGACGTTTTGGTGAACGTTGATGGGCTTCATCACTTCCGTTTTCTTCACAGCCCGTTTGCGTATGTGGACCCGTTGCATTGTAACATGGCGTATTTGTACCTTGAGCTGCTTAAGGACTCCCTGAACGAGTATGCATATGCAGCTGAGCTAGCCGGCCTCAACTATGACCTCCAAAATACCGTCTATGGAATGTATGTAAGTATGCATACCCAAAATGCTCCTCCAACGAGGAACAATCATGCATCCAAGCAAATGGCCTTCAGTAGTTGCTGTCCTTTTAGTAACCCTAAAATGAAGCTGTGTTTGTGCTTCTACAAAGCAAACTCCCTTCTCATCATTTTCATTTTGTTTAGCTTGTTGAGAATGTAGAAGTAGAATAGCGCCGGAGATGAGGCTGCATATTCATACTCTTGTCTGTGGTCCCTTTGTCAATCCCTTTCATTTTGTCATGTCAGTTAACCTTCCTTATAAGTATCACTCCATTTGTTCTCCCCCCCCCCTTTTTTTTCTTCCATCCTGGTAGTCGCTACCTATATGTAGACCCGCTGCACTGCAACATGACTTACCTGTTTCTCAAGTTGTTGAAGGATGATTTGAGAGAGTATACATATGCAGCCTGCCTGGCAGGGTTGGTCTATGGCATAGCCTTTGGAATGAATGCCCTCCTTGTAAGTATGGTGTTTTGCCCCTCCCCCTTTTGAGAAGAGGGGCACGGCATTGGGAGAAGGGTGGAGCTTTGGAGTGCACAGGGTTGCTTGTCTATTAAATTCTGCTGCTTTCTGCTGAGTGGTGTGGTGTGAAGCCTTCTAAATGTCCAGCTCTGATGAGTCTACTGGGGTAGTGTGAAATGGCTGTTAATTGTGGTATTTAGTCACTAGACCATGGGCATTGGTCATTTTTTACAGATACACGTCCAAAAGAAGAAAACAAACATGGCCAATCAAGAGAGACAATTAATGCGTGATATGTGCATTGTCATTTATTCATGAAGGATGGTTCATAATTAGACCGGAACTATGAAAATCTTCAGTTGACCCGCTTGTAATTTTTTCTTTGCTGTTTTATTACAGAGATTGGCAGGGTTAGTTCCCCCGTAAAATTAACATTCTGTTATTTACTCACCCTTGTATCGTTACAGACCCGTGATTTTTCTTTCTTCAGTGGTGTTATTTTGCAGAATGGGAACTGATTAATTTAGGACATGTGCACTATATTGGCATAAGTCTCCTAATGCCATTTAAATAGATTTGTGCAAAGAAAAAAGAGGGGGGAATTCACTAAACAGTTTCGCCACTTTTGCGCATGGTATTTCTGTCTTATTCACCAACCACCCGCAATATATATATATATATATATATATATATATATATATATATATATATATATATATTTTTTTTTAATATATATATATATATATATATATATATATATTTTTATATATATTGTTTGTGTGTGTGTGTATGTGTGTGTGTATATATATATATATATATATATATATATATATATATATATATAATATTTTGTGTGTGCGTGCTTGTATGTATGTATGTATGTGTGTGTATATATATTATATATTATATATATATATATATATATATATATATATATATATATATTATGTGTGCATGCTTGTATGTATTGAGTATAAGGGGCCTTCACATTGGCAGTTAAGACCGAAACAGAGCACGGTTTACATGAAAAGTAGGTAATGTGAAAGCTGTTTTGCGGATGGGGGAGCGGACTGTGGTACAGAACCCGAGACTACCTGTTGGAGGTGGTCTGAGCTCGGTTGCAGTGGCATGGTTTGCATGAGTGAAAAAGCAACCTGTACTCGGGTCCACACTTAAACAGGAAGTAAAATGACTTGTGCTGCGCCTGCGTTTTTGCTAATTTAAGCATGACATCATCAGTTGCACAAAACCAAACACATGCGCACCAATGAACGTTGTGGGACACAAGACGTGAGGTGCCTTTTATATACAGGTGTGAGCGAGCGTGCAGCTAGCTGTGTCCTCATAAAAGATTGTTTGTGAACATAAAATATATTCGCCTTTTCCTGGACATGTTCAACTGCTGAATTACAGCATGTGGCGCACAGAGGCACAAGTTTCAGTTACTCTGGTGTGCATAATGACACCAAATTAAAAAAATGCAAGTTTGTGATTATGCAAGTTGATGACAGTTTGACAGAAACCTATTATGGAACAATCGCGCTCCGATTCGGACTGCAGCAAACATGCCCAGTGTGAAAAACACCTCAGAATGAAGTCATTGGCCATTCTGAGCAAACATGTTTGTTTTCTAATGATCATGGCAACAGTAATTCATCAAATAATGATCAAATATTTGAGAAGATTGTTATAACCTGTCATATATCCAGATGTGTGGTGTGGTCAAGTGCACTTTAAACATGTTAAAGAGATGATTCAAGTGTCCGTCCGCTATATAGGGCTCAGAACCGGCCCGCAAGATTAGGAATTGTGCCATGCAAATTGCGTTCAGACTGGACCAATTCCCCCCAGAGGTTTACATTGTTATCTTCTGAAAAACTTCCCCTCTGCTTTAGCTCATAAATTTGTTCCGGGCATACAGTTCAAGCTTGTCACATTAATATGCATCATGGCAGGTTTTTTGTCAATTATATCATTTGTAATTGGTTTCTTGTGATCTTGTGATTCTCATTACCCTCAAACATGACAATAACAATTTACATTTTTCGGTGAACTATTCATTTAAATGTAGTATCATTTTAATGAACACGCATCTTTTGACTGCATCTTAAATCTTTATCTTTTGACTATTGTAAGAACGTAAAATGTAGATCTTTTGGACTGTATCTTAAAACAGAGGTAGATGCTCGCATGCATGAATTCTTTAATGCAAAGTTTGCTTGTGATGTTTGAGTTATTGCACTGTGAATCTCATCAAGTTAAGTCGGTCGCACACCTGACGAGAAGTGCCACGTCGCGGCAATGACAAGGCACGGCCTAGGTATTGCACACAAGGTATCAATGCGGTGCAGGTGGCAAAAAAGTCCAAAAGTGTGAATCTAGTCACCATACAGACAAAAGTTAAAAAGGTTTTTGCACTTGAAGAACAAACAAAGTGACGTTGATGAGTTTTCAGGTTAGTGAATGAAACCAGGGCAATTGCGCAAACTGAACAATTGGAAATGGCGACGTTTATTATGCGATTTCTCTGTATGTAGCCTTGAATAGGCTTCATTCAAGCTGTGAAACCACAAAAAGACAAACTTGTAACTGAAAATATATTGTGTAGGCTGTATAAAAGATACATATACACAGTGTATCTTTTAGCCATGGCTAAAGTTAAGTGTCACTTGATAAAGATTTAGGTCGAATTTAATAAAAGACTGTGAGTGGTGCTCCCTAGCACTGTAGATTTTTGAGCAGCCTCCGCAGTTGCAGCTGGGCGCGGCCGATAGACGCCGAGTGTACATTCATAGACAATTGTTTTGAATTTTAGAATGCGTGCATCGTCCGCCAGACTTATCCGGTGTGCGGCCCCCTTTACTCTGCATATGTTTTAAACTTCCGTCCAGTGTAGTCCTTATATTTACTGCAGTTCCTGAAGGAGGATTCCATTAGTCTGATAAAAGCAGGTGTTCGCAGGGCCTTAGCTGACTGATGTTTGGATGATGTGGCAAAGCTGGGCTGCTGGCAACCTCAACTGCTGTGTGAATTACACATTCATCACAGTCTACCACACACACTGTCAGAATTCACTGCATTGTTCTTTGTGTAAAAATGTGATCTTGTTTTTTAATTGTCCTCGTCCTTTGTTCTGCAGCAATTCATGATTTGGTGCAGAGCTGCACGTGTATTTTTGTGTTGTATGTCTCTTAGGATGGCCTCTCTGAAGTAAATGGCATTTAGAATAGATGTAGAATGATGATTTTTCACATTTTATCATAAGTCAAATGTAGTAATAGAGTGAAAGACAGATTCAGTTTAGAGTCAGATCAGTATTTGAGCTTTTTTTTTTTATCCTTCATTTTCATTAATATACACTGCTATTTGTGTGTGTCAGCTGTCAGTGAAGGGTTATAATGACAAGCAACACATCTTGCTGAAGAAGATCATTGAGAAGATGGCCGCATTTGAGATTGACGAGAAACGCTTTGATATCATTAAAGAAGCGGTGAGACACACTTTTTCACTTCTCTGGGCCTGGTCTTCAGACATCTGAATAAAGATCAAACTTACCAGAAGAAATCTTCCCTTAAGCTCTGTAATATTTCATCTCAGTGAAACTGTTGTGTGTGTGATTTGCAGTATATGAGGTCTCTGAATAACTTCCGTGCTGAGCAGCCCCACCAGCACGCTATGTATTACCTGCGGCTGCTCATGACTGAGGTAGCCTGGACCAAAGACGAACTCCGAGATGCTCTAGATGGTGAGAGAGACTCATCTTTTTTGTCTGTCTGTCTGTGCTTTTGAATTAAGTGTTGCAAATGTTGAGAACTTTTCTTAATATACAATCGTTAGCGTTAATGAATGAAAATCGATTAATCCATAACAACAGCAATAATAAACTGTGGCGTACAGCTTGAAACAAAAAATAGAAAACTAATATTTTTCTTCAATCAAACAGTATTTATACAAAGTTAGATTTTTGACTGACCAACCATTCTAATGGAAACTCAAAAACATCAACTTTGCATCGGTGAAAAATTCCTTACAGTAAAAGGAAATGTGAAGACATGAAACAGCCACCAAAGTCTGTGCAAGTAGCGTACTGTTTAAATATCATTTAAATAAATATACTTAAATCACATGAGTATTGATAGTTTCCTCTGAATATATTTTCAATTTAGTGAATTTAATACATTCAGGCTGTATTAAAGGGATAGTTCACCCAAAAATTATCTCATGATTTGCTCACCCTCCTGGCATCCCAGATGTGTATGACTTTCTTTTTTCTACAGAACACATGAAGATTTTTAGAAGAATATTTCAGTTCTGTCATTCCTCACAATGCAAGTGAATGGATCCCAAAATGTTTAAGCTCCATATTCCACATAAAGGAAGCATAAAAGTAATCCATACGACTACAGTGGTTAAAATTCATGTGTTCAGACATGATATGAAAGGTTTGGGTGAGAAAACAATATTTAAGTCATTTTTTTGTCAAAGTCTCCTCCTTGCCCAGTAGGGGGCAATATGCACGAAGAATGTGAATCATTAAAAACAGAAGTAGAAGGTGAAAGTGAAGGAAAAAGGACTTATATTGATCTGTTTGTCACCCACATCTATCGTATCGCTTTAGAATATATGGATTTAACCACCAGTGTCGCCTGGAGTACTTTTATGTTGCCCTTGTATTGAATTTGGAACTTCAAAATTTTGGCACCCATTCACTTGCATTGTATGGACCTACAGAGCTGAGATATTATTCTAAAAATCTTTGTTTGTTTTAAGTAGATGAAACAAAGTCATACTCATCTGGGATGGCATGAGGGTGAGCAGGGCCATAGCAAGGTAATCTGGGCCCCCTGACTGTACATTGCTCTGGGCCCCTTTCCTATTAAAAAATACAGTTTAGAATTTGTTGTGGGGTCCCCTGGACCTTTGGGCCCCTAGAATCGTTACCACCTTTCACCCCACTAGCTACGGCCGTGAGGGTGAGTAAATGATGAGAGAATTTTCATTTTTGGGTGAACTATTACTGTTATTGTATGAATTTGTGAATTGAAATTTGCTCGCTCTCCCAGTGAGAAATGAAGTGATTGTCGGAGTGGATGATACAGGAATGCCGGCGGATAAACAATGCTTGTTGTCATGTTGTACTTTTAATACACTATCACAGTTTATGCATGTAAACGTAATCTTTAAAAGCAAGGAAGTGAAGGACGCGCGTCTGTTTTTTATTCTGTTACTGACAGGTCGTTTATATGCAGCGCAAAAGCGGCAGTGCACCCTCTAGCGGGGGATTACTGTATAGACAGACTTTTCTCAATCTGCTGGCCAGATTACTGAATGCATTTGTACTGAAACTGATTAATCCATGATCAATAAGCTTAATCTATCAAATTATTAATGACAAATAATTATCGATTATTCATTAACATCCCTAGTTGTGTTTTTCAGATGTCACATTGCCTCGTCTCAAGGCGTTCATACCGCAACTGCTGTCACGGTTACACATTGAAGCTCTGCTGCATGGCAACATCACCAAACAGGTTAGATTTTAAAAGTGTTTTTGGATGAAGAGAGAGAAATGACCTGATGAACAGTCTTTGGTAGTTTTTGGTCAGGTTTACACATCCGAAGTCTTACCTATAATGTAGGGGTATGAATCTTTGGTTTGAAAACAAATCTATTTTATTCACCAATCATTGATTTAATATTTTGGTTCAAAAGTGATGTTTTATTTTTTATTTTTTTTTATGTGGATCTGTTACTCTAAACAGCAATTGCATTAAGCTATAAAAAAAATATATATTTTTTTTCAATTATTTTTTCTAAAATTATGCATCTTAGGCTAGAAAAAGAACAACAAACTATTTCAACTTTTTATTGCATCAGAAGTAACCTAAATGGAGAGCGTTGCCTAATTTTCTAAATATATCGGAAACTTGTGGTACAGCAAAAAGTGCACAGCAAACAACGTGTCTGTCTTTAATGATTGTCTGTCTCTTGTCTCCAGTCCGCTCTGGGCATGATGCAGATGTTGGAGGACACACTTATTGAGCATGCTCATACTAAGCCCCTCCTACCAAGTCAGCTGATTCGATACAGAGAAGTCCAGGTTCCTGATGGTAAGTGCTTAAGCATGACCAACACACTTTCTCTCATTTCTGTTGAGCCTCTCTCCTGGATTTGTTTGTATCCACACAGCTTCAGTCCATGCTTAAATGCAAGATAGCAGTAATGGCTGAGGGTGTGGGGCTTAGCTTGCTTGTTCCCTACCATGTTGTGGTGTTTTACATAATAGCAGTTTTAAGCCTGAATTTATGGTGTGAAAACTGAGGTCCATGATATGTGTTTTTGTGTGTGTGTGTGTGTATGTATGTCATAGTTCTTATGTTTTAAGTCCAGTTCTCTGTGGTTATCAGGTGGTTGGTATGTTTACCAGCAGAGGAACGAGGTTCATAATAACTGTGGAATTGAGATTTACTACCAGACGGACATGCAGAATACTCATGAGAACATGCTGCTGGAGCTTTTCTGTCAGATTATCTCTGAGCCCTGCTTCAACACGCTACGCACCAAAGAACAGCTGGGTAACTTACAACACATACACACACACAGACATTTTTGTAAATAACAATTCCTCTCTTTCTGTCAGACTCAAATATGGCTGCATGATTTAGACATCTTGCAGTTTGAGTGGAGCATGCACAATTTGTAGTTTGATAATTCAATTAAATTATGCAGCCTTAATACCGAATATTAATCTGTTATTTTTACTGTGTTTAGCTGCTCTGCAATGAAACTGAAAGTCTGAAAGTCTGAAAGTCAAAAGGCAGATGAAGTCTGTGATCTAGGTCATGTGATATGCTGTAACACATCTGTGCTCATAAAAGAAGCTATGAATTGCTTATAGAGTTGTGTTTGACAAATTGATAATTAAACTAAATGTATAATTTATAAGATGTTTAATGTATTAAATTAAGAATGTATTTTTAATGCCTCAAGTGAAAATGGGTTCTTTCTGCCTTGTCATACTGTTACTCACAATGATCTTTTTCTGTCTGTCTGTCCAGGTTACATAGTGTTCAGTGGTCCCCGCAGGGCCAATGGGGTGCAGGGTCTACGTTTCATCATCCAGTCTGAGAAAGCTCCGCACTACCTGGAGTCCCGTGTGGAGGCATTTCTCAAGACTATGGAGAAGAGTGTGGAGGAGATGGGAGAGGAAGCGTTTCAGAAACACATTCAGGCACTGGCCATCCGCCGCCTGGACAAACCCAAGAAACTGGCAGCGGAGTGTGCCAAGTACTGGGGAGAGATCATCTCCCAGCAGTACAACTTTGACAGGGGTGAGAGTCACTGTACATTTTAAAATAAATCCATTCACCTAAACAGCCATGCACATGTGTTAGGGTCAAGCTGGAGTTTTATTTTTTTTACTAATTTGTCTGGGGGGGGTTTCCTCCCCTTGATTTTATTTTCTTATAGATAATATTGAGGTGGCTTACCTGAAGACACTGATGAAGGAGAACATTATGCAGTTTTACCGGGTTAGTGAGGATCTGACCCCGTTATTATTCTCACTGTGTTTGTGCATTTCATATAACCAGCGATGGACATATTTGGGTCATATTTTACCCCAAAATGTGTGTGTGTGTGTGTGTGTGTGAGTGTGTGTATATATATATATATATATATATATATATATATATACACACATACACACACACACACACACTGGTGGCCAAAAGTTTGGAATAATGTACAGATTTTGTTGTTTCGGAAGGAAATTGGTACTTTAATTCAGCAAAGTAGCATTCAACTGATCACAAAGTATAGTCAGGACATTACTGATGTAAAAAAACATCATCTCTTTATTTTGTATTTTTTTATCCCCTTTTCTCCCAATTTGGAATGCCCAATTTCCACTACTTAGTAGGTCCTCATGGTGGCGCGGTACTCACCTCAGTCCGGGTGGCGGAGGACAAGTCTCAGTTGCCTCCACTTCTGAGACAGTCAATCCACGCATCTTATCACATGGCTCGCTGTGCATGACACCACGGAGACTCACAGCATGTGGAGGCTCATTTTACTCTCCGCGATCCACACGCAACTTACCACGCGCCCTATTGAAAGCGAGAACCCCTAAACGCGACCATGTGACTCTACCCTCCCTAGCAACTGGGCCAATTTGGTTGCTTAGGAGACCTGGCTGGAGTCACTCAGTATGCCCTGGATTCGAACTCGCAACAGTGAAGAGAAGACTCGGGTGCAGGCCTTATGGGAAGGATTGCACAGAAAAAGCCACTTTTGAAACAGAAAAACAAAAAGAAAAGCTTCGAGTGGGCAAAGAAACACAGACATTGGACAACAGATAATTGGAAAAGAGTGTTATGGATCTTAACCCCATTGAGCTTTTGTGGGATCAGTTAGACTGTAAGGTGCGTGAGAAGTGCCCGACAAGACAGCCACATCTATGGCAAGTGCTACAGGAAGCGTGGGCTGAAATGTCACCTGAGTATCTGGACAAACTGACAGCTAGAATGCCAAGGATCTGCAAAGCTGTCATTGCTGCGTGAGGAGGATTTTTGGATGAGAACTCTGAAGTATTTTAAGAAGTTCTGAATTTTTTTTTTTCAAATTGTAATAGTCATTTTTCACGTTAATAATATCCTGACTATACATTGTGATCAGTTGAATGCCACTTTGCTGAATAAAAGTACCAATTTCTTTCCATAAAAGCAAAATCTGTTCATTATTCCAAAATTTTAGCTGCCTGTATGTGTGTATATATACTGTACAGGTGCATCTCAATAAATTAGAATGTCGTGGAAAAGTTCATTTATTTCAGTAATTCAACTCAAATTGTGAAACTCGTGTATTAAATAAATTCAGTGCACACAGATTGAAGTAGTTTAAGTCTTTGGTTCTTTTAATTGTGATGATTTTGGCTCACATTTAACAAAAACCCACCAATTCACTATCTCAAAAAATTAGAATACATCATAAGACCAATAAAAAAAAACATTTTTAGTGAATTGTTGGCCTTCTGGAAAGTATGTTCATTTACTGTATATGTACTCAATACTTGGTAGGGGCTCCTTTTGCTTTAATTACGGCCTCAATTCGGCGTGGCATGGAGGTGATCAGTTTGTGGCACTGCTGAGGTGGTATGGAAGCCCAGGTTTCTTTGACAGTGGCCTTCAGCTCATCTGCATTTTTTGGTCTCTTGTTTCTTATTTTCCTCTTGACAATACCCCATAGATTCTCTATGGGGTTCAGGTCTGGTGAGTTTGCTGGCCAGTCAAGCACACCAACACCATGGTCATTTAACCAACTTTTGGTGCTTTCGGCAGTGTGGGCAGGTGCCAAATCCTGCTGGAAAATGAAATCGGCATCTTTAAAAAGCTGGTCAGCAGAAGGAAGCATGAAGTGCTCCAAAATTTCTTGGTAAACGGGTGCAGTGACTTTGGTTTTCAAAAAACACAATGGACCAACACCAGCAGATGACATTGCACCCCAAATCATCACAGACTGTGGAAACTTAACACTGGACTTCAAGCAACTTGGGCTATGAGCTTCTCCACCCTTCCTCCAGACTCTAGGACCTTGGTTTCCAAATGAAATACAAAACTTGCTCTCATCTGAAAAGAGGACTTTGGACCACTGGGCAACAGTCCAGTTCTTCTTCTCCTTAGCCCAGGTAAGACGCCTCTGACATTGTCTGTGGTTCAGGAGTGGCTTAACAAGAGGAATACGACAACTGTAGCCAAATTCCTTGACACGTCTGTCTGTGGTGGCTCTTGATGCCTTGACCCCAGCCTCAGTCCATTGCTTGTGAAGTTCACCCAAATTCTTGAATCGATTTTGCTTGACAATCATAAGGCTGCGGTTCTCTTGGTTGGTTGTGCATCTTTTTCTTCCACACTTTTTCCTTCCTCTCAACTTTCTGTTAACATGCTTGGATACAGCACTCTGTGAACAGCCAGCTTCTTTGGCAATGAATGTTTGTGGCTTACCCTCCTTGTGAAGGGTGTCAATGATTGTCTTCTGGACAACTGTCAGATCAGCAGTCTTCCCCATGATTGTGTAGCCTAGTGAACCAAACTGAGAGACCATTTTGAAGGCTCAGGAAACCTTTGCAGGTGTTTTGAGTTGATTAGCTGATTGGCATGTCACCATATTCTAATTTGAGACAGTGAATTGGTGGGTTTTTGTTAAATGTGAGCTAAAATCATCACAATTAAAAGAACCAAAGACTTAAACTACTTCAGTCTGTGTGCATTGAATTTATTTAATACACGAGTTTCACAATTTGAGTTGAATTACTGAAATGAACTTTTCCACGACATTCTAATTTATTGAGATGCACCTGTATATATTAGGGCTGTAGATGGATCATTTTTAATCAAACTAATTACATGATGTGGTGATTAATTAATCGAATTGATCGCATATAATCATTTTTACTAGGAGGGATGAGTCGAAATAAATTTTTGTGGTAATCAACATTATGCCACAAATTCTAAAGTGGTTATACATTAGAAATTAGTTTAAGAAAAAGAAAAAAAAAGTTAAAACGGAAAACATCCAGATGATAATTTGGAGGGGGTTGCAACTTAATTGTGATGAAAATAATGTCACAATGCAAGAACGGTCCTGAAATTGGCTTCTTTTTCTTTTTTTGGGGTTTCACGTCGTTTCCATTCAGGACCTATTGGCCATCGATGCTCCCAGAAGACACAAGGTGTCAGTGCACGTGCTGTCCAGAGAGATGGAGTCCTGTGAGTATTGGACACAATGAAATGCTTGCCTAAACTGACTGATGGGCAGATTCATTTACTGGTGCTGTGTCTCTTCTGCAGGTCCTCTGGTAGGGGAGTTTCCTGCACAAAATGATGTCAATCTGCCTCCTGCCCCCTCACTTCCTCAGGTACTGAACAGAAATGTATGCGTATGTACAGTAATGGTCAACTGATATGGGTTTTTCAAATAACAATGTTTCTATTTAAAGTGGTACATTTTATGTAATACAAATAAGTAGATATTACTGTTTATAAATAAAAGGTATTTTGGATGATAGTTACTCTTGCTCTCAAAATATTTGAAAACAGAAAATAAGCAATATCCAATGACATTTGAAAATGTACAAATCCAATTCACCCATTGATTTGCTGTGATTTGTGTTTTCAGCCGGTGTTTGTAGAGAATATGACTGATTTCAAAAGGAGTTTGCCGCTGTTCCCTCTCACCAAACCTCACATCAACTTCATGGCTGCCAAGCTGTGATCAGCATCATGAGGTTACCAGGGAGGCCCAAATCTGGAGCCAGTAACACCGTTATCTGTGTGTGAATGTTTTGTGTGTGTATGTGTGTGTAAGCAGGCAGGGCCACGATAGTGCCGCTTGCAACATTTTAGTTGTGCTCTGTGTCAGACATCCAGAGATCACAAAGAGTCACCTGAAATCTCATAGATACCAAGACCATACAATGTGAGGACTGTTTTAGTGGAGGGGGAAAAAAAATCATGTTGCTTCTGTCAGGAAATTTGTTTCCCTATATAATATAGGACATACTCGCTGGCCACAAAGACACAAACATTCTGATTCTTCAGTTCCTAATAAGTTTAAAATGTCATTTCAAAAAGTTGTTTCATTTACTGCTGCTGAGCTAAACCATCAGTGGTTGGTGTAGTATATCAAGTGATGTCTCCTGAAAACATTCTGGCCTTAAAAAGATTTTTAATCAGTGATCGGGTTTTCTGACACCTTTTTATAGAAAAGTTTAATTTAAACGAGTTGCTTTTGAAGAGTTGTTTTTAGGCTGTTATTTTCAGTGCATGTTGGCAGAGTTTTATCTTAAGGATAGTGTTGTAAATTTATCTGTGCAAGGTGGTTACGACTTGTTTGATTTTTATTTTATTTGCGGTTGAAGGAATATCATAATAAACCATTTTGAATATCATTTTCAGTTGTTTAATTAAGTGACTATGTTTTAGTCTTTTAGACTCCAAAAGATGATCTCTAAAACCCTGTTATTATTTGACCCGAACTCAATGTCATAATTGAAAAAGATATTAAATTAAACACGAATTTGTGTTAAAACCCTTTTTGCATTATTTGTTGCGTGAAGGCGTGAATAGCAGAATAGTTTTGTTTTTCAGAAATTAATGCATTGAATGCTGCAA